>NW_027141664.1:0-7500 GCF_036365525.1 Heterodontus francisci | reverse complement strand
CAAGAGGAACTGGAGTCAGAGAGAGAGAGAGAGAGACTGACAGGAGGAACTGGAGTCAGAGAGAGAGAGAGAGAGACTGACAAGAGGAACTGGAGTCAGAGAGAGAGAGAGACTGACAAGAGGAACTGGAGTCAGAGAGAGAGAGAGAGAGAGACTGACAAGAGGAACTGGAGTCAGAGAGAGAGAGAGAGAGACTGACAAGAGGAACTGGAGTCAGAGAGAGAGAGAGAGAGACTGACAAGAGGAACTGGAGTCAGAGAGAGAGAGAGAGACTGACAGGAGGAACTGGAGTCAGAGAGAGAGAGAGAGAGACTGACAGAGGAACTGGAGTCAGAGAGAGAGAGAGAGACTGACAAGAGGAACTGGAGTCAGAGAGAGAGAGAGAGACTGACAGGAGGAACTGGAGTCAGAGAGAGAGAGAGACTGACAAGAGGAACTGGAGTCAGAGAGAGAGAGACTGACAAGAGGAACTGGAGTCAGAGAGAGAGAGAGAGACTGACAGGAGGAACTGGAGTCAGAGAGAGAGAGAGAGCGAGAGACTGACAGGAGGAACTGGAGTCAGAGAGAGAGAGAGACTGACAAGAGGAACTGGAGTCAGAGAGAGAGAGAGAGAGAGACTGACAAGAGGAACTGGAGTCAGAGAGAGAGAGAGAGAGAGGACTGACAAGAGGAACTGGAGTCAGAGAGAGAGAGAGAGACTGACAAGAGGAACTGGAGTCAGAGAGAGAGAGAGAGACTGACAGGAGGAACTGGAGTCAGAGAGAGAGAGAGAGAGACTGACAAGAGGAACTGGAGTCAGAGAGAGAGAGAGACTGACAAGAGGAACTGGAGTCAGAGAGAGAGAGAGAGACTGACAGAGGAACTGGAGTCAGAGAGAGAGAGAGAGACTGACAAGAGGAACTGGAGTCAGAGAGAGAGAGAGAGAGAGACTGACAGGAGGAACTGGAGTCAGAGAGAGAGAGAGACTGACAGAGGAACTGGAGTCAGAGAGAGAGAGAGAGACTGACAAGAGGAACTGGAGTCAGAGAGAGAGAGAGAGACTGACAAGAGGAACTGGAGTCAGAGAGAGAGAGAGAGAGAGAGACTGACAGGAGGAACTGGAGTCAGAGAGAGAGAGAGAGAGACTGACAAGAGGAACTGGAGTCAGAGAGAGAGAGAGAGAGAGACTGACAAGAGGAACTGGAGTCAGAGAGAGAGAGAGAGAGACTGACAAGAGGAACTGGAGTCAGAGAGAGAGAGAGAGAGACTGACAAGAGGAACTGGAGTCAGAGAGAGAGAGAGAGAGAGAGACTGACAGGAGGAACTGGAGTCAGAGAGAGAGAGAGAGACTGACAAGAGGAACTGGAGTCAGAGAGAGAGAGAGAGAGACTGACAAGAGGAACTGGAGTCAGAGAGAGAGAGAGACTGACAAGAGGAACTGGAGTCAGAGAGAGAGAGACTGACAAGAGGAACTGGAGTCAGAGAGAGAGAGAGACTGACAAGAGGAACTGGAGTCAGAGAGAGAGAGAGAGACTGACAAGAGGAACTGGAGTCAGAGAGAGAGAGAGAGACTGACAAGAGGAACTGGAGTCAGAGAGAGAGAGAGACTGACAAGAGGAACTGGAGTCAGAGAGAGAGAGAGAGAGACTGACAAGAGGAACTGGAGTCAGAGAGAGAGAGAGAGACTGACAGGAGGAACTGGAGTCAGAGAGAGAGAGAGAGACTGACAAGAGGAACTGGAGTCAGAGAGAGAGAGAGAGAGACTGACAGGAGGAACTGGAGTCAGAGAGAGAGAGAGAGACTGACAAGAGGAACTGGAGTCAGAGAGAGAGAGAGAGACTGACAAGAGGAACTGGAGTCAGAGAGAGAGAGAGACTGACAGGAGGAACTGGAGTCAGAGAGAGAGAGAGAGAGACTGACAGGAGGAACTGGAGTCAGAGAGAGAGAGAGAGACTGACAAGAGGAACTGGAGTCAAGAGAGAGAGAGAGAGAGAGACTGACAAGAGGAACTGGAGTCAGAGAGAGAGAGAGACTGACAGAGGAACTGGAGTCAGAGAGAGAGAGAGAGACTGACAAGAGGAACTGGAGTCAGAGAGAGAGAGAGAGACTGACAAGAGGAACTGGAGTCAGAGAGAGAGAGAGAGACTGACAAGAGGAACTGGAGTCAGAGAGAGAGAGAGAGACTGACAAGAGGAACTGGAGTCAGAGAGAGAGAGAGACTGACAAGAGGAACTGGAGTCAAGAGAGAGAGAGAGAGACTGACAGGAGGAACTGGAGTCAGAGAGAGAGAGAGAGACTGACAAGAGGAACTGGAGTCAGAGAGAGAGAGAGACTGACAAGAGGAACTGGAGTCAGAGAGAGAGAGAGAGAGAGAGAGACTGACAGAGAGGAACTGGAGTCAGAGAGAGAGAGAGACTGACAGAGGAACTGGAGTCAGAGAGGAGAGAGACTGACAAGAGGAACTGGAGTCAGAGAGAGAGAGAGAGAGACTGACAGAGGAACTGGAGTCAGAGAGAGAGAGAGAGAGAGAGAGACTGACGAGAGGAACTGGAGTCAGAGAGAGAGAGAGACTGACAGGAGGAACTGGAGTCAGAGAGAGAGAGAGACTGACAAGAGGAACTGGAGTCAGAGAGAGAGAGACTGACCAGAGGAACTGGAGTCAGAGAGACAGAGAGAGACTGACAGGAGGAACTGGAGTCAGAGAGAGAGAGAGAGACTGACAAGAGGAACTGGAGTCAGAGAGAGAGAGAGAGACTGACAGAGGAACTGGAGTCAGAGAGAGAGAGAGACTGACAAGAGGAACTGGAGTCAGAGAGAGAGAGAGAGAGAGAGAGACTGACAAGAGGAACTGGAGTCAGAGAGAGAGAGAGAGACTGACAAGAGGAACTGGAGTCAGAGAGAGAGAGAGAGACTGACAGGAGGAACTGGAGTCAGAGAGAGAGAGAGACTGACAAGAGGAACTGGAGTCAGAGAGAGAGAGAGAGAGACTGACAGAGGAACTGGAGTCAGAGAGAGAGAGAGAGAGAGACTGACAGAGGAACTGGAGTCAGAGAGAGAGAGAGAGAGAGACTGACAGAGGAACTGGAGTCAGAGAGAGAGAGAGACTGACAAGAGGAACTGGAGTCAGAGAGAGAGAGACTGACAAGAGGAACTGGAGTCAGAGAGAGAGAGACTGACAAGAGGAACTGGAGTCAGAGAGAGAGAGACTGACAAGAGGAACTGGAGTCAGAGAGAGAGAGAGAGAGACTGACAAGAGGAACTGGAGTCAGAGAGAGAGAGAGAGAGAGAGACTGACAGGAGGAACTGGAGTCAGAGAGAGAGAGAGACTGACAAGAGGAACTGGAGTCAGAGAGAGAGAGAGACTGACAAGAGGAACTGGAGTCAGAGAGAGAGAGAGAGAGACTGACAAGAGGAACTGGAGTCAGAGAGAGAGAGAGACTGACAAGAGGAACTGGAGTCAGAGAGAGAGAGAGAGACTGACAGGAGGAACTGGAGTCAGAGAGAGAGAGAGAGACTGACAAGAGGAACTGGAGTCAGAGAGAGAGAGAGAGAGAGACTGACAAGAGGAACTGGAGTCAGAGAGAGAGAGACTGACAAGAGGAACTGGAGTCAGAGAGAGAGAGAGAGAGACTGACAAGAGGAACTGGAGTCAGAGAGAGAGAGAGAGAGACTGACAAGAGGAACTGGAGTCAGAGAGAGAGAGAGAGAGACTGACAAGAGGAACTGGAGGTCAGAGAGAGAGAGAGACTGACAGGAGGAACTGGAGTCAGAGAGAGAGAGAGAGAGACTGACAAGAGGAACTGGAGTCAGAGAGAGAGAGAGACTGACAAGAGGAACTGGAGTCAGAGAGAGAGAGAGAGACTGACAGGAGGAACTGGAGTCAGAGAGAGAGAGAGAGACTGACAAGAGGAACTGGAGTCAGAGAGTGAGAGAGAGAGAGAGACTGACAAGAGGAACTGGAGTCAGAGAGAGAGAGAGAGAGAGAGAGACTGACAGGAGGAACTGGAGTCAGAGAGAGAGAGAGACTGACGAGAGGAACTGGAGTCGGAGAGAGAGAGAGAGACTGACAAGAGGAACTGGAGTCAGAGAGAGAGAGAGACTGACAAGAGGAACTGGAGTCAGAGAGAGAGAGAGAGAGAGAGACTGACAGAGGAACTGGAGTCAGAGAGAGAGAGAGAGAGAGAGACTGACAGGAGGAACTGGAGTCAGAGAGAGAGAGAGAGAGACTGACAAGAGGAACTGGAGTCAGAGAGAGAGAGAGAGAGACTGACAAGAGGAACTGGAGTCAGAGAGAGAGAGAGAGAGAGACTGACAAGAGGAACTGGAGTCAGAGAGAGAGAGAGAGAGAGACTGACAGGAGGAACTGGAGTCAGAGAGAGAGAGAGACTGACAAGAGGAACTGGAGTCAGAGAGAGAGAGAGAGAGAGACTGACAAGAGGAACTGGAGTCAGAGAGAGAGAGACAGACAAGAGGAACTGGAGTCAGAGAGAGAGAGACTGACAAGAGGAACTGGAGTCAGAGAGAGAGAGAGACTGACAAGAGGAACTGGAGTCAGAGAGAGAGAGAGAGAGAGACTGACAAGAGGAACTGGAGTCAGAGAGAGAGAGAGACTGACAGGAGGAACTGGAGTCAGAGAGAGAGAGAGAGAGACTGACAAGAGGAACTGGAGTCAGAGAGAGAGAGAGAGAGACTGACAAGAGGAACTGGAGTCAGAGAGAGAGAGAGAGACTGACAGGAGGAAATGGAGTCAGAGAGAGAGAGAGACTGACAGGAGGAAATGGAGTCAGAGAGAGAGAGAGAGACTGACAAGAGGAACTGGAGTCAGAGAGAGAGAGATAGAGAGACTGACAGGAGGAACTGGAGTCAGAGAGAGAGAGAGAGAGAGACTGACAGGAGGAACTGGAGTCAGAGAGAGAGAGAGACTGACAAGAGGAACTGGAGTCAGAGAGAGAGAGAGAGACTGACAAGAGGAACTGGAGTCAGAGAGAGAGAGAGAGAGAGAGACTGACAAGAGGAACTGGAGTCAGAGAGAGAGAGAGAGACTGACAGGAGGAACTGGAGTCAGAGAGAGAGAGACTGACAAGAGGAACTGGAGTCAGAGAGAGAGAGAGAGACTGACAAGAGGAACTGGAGTCAGAGAGAGAGAGAGAGAGACTGACAAGAGGAACTGGAGTCAGAGAGAGAGAGAGAGAGAGAGACTGACAAGAGGAACTGGAGTCAGAGAGAGAGAGAGACTGACAGGAGGAACTGGAGTCAGAGAGAGAGAGAGAGAGACTGACAGGAGGAACTGGAGTCAGAGAGAGAGAGACTGACAAGAGGAACTGGAGTCAGAGAGAGAGAGAGAGACTGACAAGAGGAACTGGAGTCAGAGAGAGAGAGAGAGAGACTGACAAGAGGAACTGGAGTCAGAGAGAGAGAGAGAGAGAGACTGACAAGAGGAACTGGAGTCAGAGAGAGAGAGAGAGAGACTGACAGGAGGAACTGGAGTCAGAGAGAGAGAGAGACTGACAGGAGGAACTGGAGTCAGAGAGAGAGAGAGAGACTGACAAGAGGAACTGGAGTCAGAGAGAGAGAGCGAGAGACTGACAAGAGGAACTGGAGTCAGAGAGAGAGAGAGAGACTGACAAGAGGAACTGGAGTCAGAGAGAGAGAGAGACTGACAGGAGGAACTGGAGTCAGAGAGAGAGAGAGAGAGAGACTGACAAGAGGAACTGGAGTCAGAGAGAGAGAGACTGACAAGAGGAACTGGAGTCAGAGAGAGAGAGAGAGACTGACAAGAGGAACTGGAGTCAGAGAGAGAGAGACTGACGAGAGGAACTGGAGTCAGAGAGAGAGAGAGAGACTGACAAGAGGAACTGGAGTCAGAGAGAGAGAGAGAGAGACTGACAAGAGGAACTGGAGTCAGAGAGAGAGAGAGAGACTGACAAGAGGAACTGGAGTCAGAGAGAGAGAGAGACTGACAGGAGGAACTGGAGTCAGAGAGAGAGAGAGAGACTGACAAGAGGAACTGGAGTCAGAGAGAGAGAGAGACTGACAAGAGGAACTGGAGTCAGAGAGAGAGAGAGAGACTGACAAGAGGAACTGGAGTCAGAGAGAGAGAGAGAGAGACTGACAAGAGGAACTGGAGTCAGATAGAGAGAGAGAGAGGGAGACTGACAGGAGGAACTGGAGTCAGAGAGAGAGAGAGACTGACAGGAGGAACTGGAGTCAGAGAGAGAGAGAGAGAGAGACTGACAAGAGGAACTGGAGTCAGAGAGAGAGAGAGACTGACAGGAGGAACTGGAGTCAGAGAGAGAGAGAGAGAGACTGACAGGAGAACTGGAGTCAGAGAGAGAGAGACTGACAAGAGGAACTGGAGTCAGAGAGAGAGAGAGAGAGACTGACGAGAGGAACTGGAGTCAGAGAGAGAGAGAGATACTGACGAGAGGAACTGGAGTCAGAGAGAGAGAGAGAGAGAGACTGACAGGAGGAACTGGAGTCAGAGAGAGAGAGAGAGAGAGACTGACAGGAGGAACTGGAGTCAGAGAGAGAGAGAGAGAGAGACTGACGAGAGGAACTGGATCAGAGTCAGAGAGAGAGAGAGAAGAGAGAGAGACTGACAGGAGGAACTGGAGTCAGAGAGAGAGAGAGACTGACAGGAGGAACTGGAGTCAGAGAGAGAGAGAGAGACTGACAGGAGGAACTGGAGTCAGAGAGAGAGAGAGCTGACAGAGAGGAGAATGGAGTCAGAGAGAGAGAGAGAGACTGACAGGAGGAACTGGAGTCAGAGAGAGAGAGAGAGACTGACAGGAGGAACTGGAGTCAGAGAGAGAGAGAGAGACTGACAAGAGGAACTGGAGTCCGAGAGAGAGAGAGACTGACTGAGGAACTGAGTCAGAGAGAGAGAGACTGACAAGAGGAACTGGAGTCAGAGAGAGAGAGAGAGAGACTGACAAGAGGAACTGGAGTCAGAGAGAGAGAGAGACTGACAAGGAACTGGAGTCAGAGAGAGAGAGAGAGAGAGACTGACAAGAGGAACTGGAGTCAGAGAGAGAGAGACTGACAGAGGAACTGGAGTCAGAGAGAGAGAGAGACTGACAAGAGGAACTGGAGTCAGAGAGAGAGAGAGACTGACAAGAGGAACTGGAGTCAGAGAGAGAGAGAGAGAGACTGACAAGAGGAACTGGAGTCAGAGAGAGAGAGAGACTGACAAGGAGGAACTGGAGTCAGAGAGAGAGAGAGACTGACAGAGGAACTGGAGTCAGAGAGAGAGAGAGAGACTGACAAGAGGAACTGGAGTCAGAGAGAGAGAGAGAGAGACTGACAGAGGAACTGGAGTCAGAGAGAGAGAGACTGACAAGAGGAACTGGAGTCAGAGAGAGAGAGAGAGACTGACAGGAGGAACTGGAGTCAGAGAGAGAGAGAGAGACTGACAGGAGGAACTGGAGTCAGAGAGAGAGAGAGAGAGACTGACAAGAGGAACTGGAGTCAGAGAGAGAGACTGACAGAGGAACTGAGCAGAGAGAGAGAGACTGAGAGTCA
>NW_027141663.1:0-47500 GCF_036365525.1 Heterodontus francisci | reverse complement strand
CGACAGTGCGGCCACTCCCTCAGTACTGACCCTCCGACAGTGCGGCACTCCCTCGGTACTGATCCTCCAACAGTGGGGCACTCCCTCAGTACTGACCCTCCGACAGTGCGGCACTCCCTCGGTACTGATCCTCCAACAGTGGGGCACTCCCTCAGTACTGACCCTCCGACAGTGCGGCCACTCCCTCAGTACTGACCCTCCGACAGTGCGGCCACTCCCTCAGTACTGACCCTCCGACAGTGCGGCATTCCCTCGGTACTGATCCTCCAACAGTGGGGCACTCCCTCAGTACTGACCCTCCGACAGTGCGGGCGCTCCCTCAGTACTGACCCTCCGACAGTGCGGGCGCTCCCTCAGTACTGACCCTCCGACAGTGCGGGCGCTCCCTCAGTACTGACCCTCTGACAGTGCGGGCGCTCCCTCAGTACTGACCCTCCGACAGTGCGGGCGCTCCCTCAGTACTGATCCTCCAACAGTGGGGCACTCCCTCAGTACTGACCCTCCGACAGTGCGGGCGCTCCCTCAGTACTGACACTCCGACAGGGGCTCCCTCAGTACTGACCCTCCGACAGTGTGGCCACTCCCTCAGTACTGACCCTCCGACAGTGCGGCCACTCCCTCAGTACTGACCCTCCGACAGTGTGGCCACTCCCTCAGTACTGACCCTCCGACAGTGCGGCCACTCCCTCAGTACTGACCCTCCGACAGTGCGGGCGCTCCCTCAGTACTGACCCTCCGACAGTGCGGGCGCTCCCTCAGTACTGACCCTCCGACAGTGCGGGCGCTCCCTCAGTACTGACCCTCCGACAGTGCGGGGCTCCCTCAGTACTGACCCTCCGACAGTGCGGGGCTCCCTCAGTACTGACCCTCCGACAGTGCGGGGCTCCCTCAGTACTGACCCTCCGACAGGGCGGCGCTCCCTCAGTACTGACCCTCCGACAGGGGCTCCCTCAGTACTGACCCTCCAACAGTGCGGCCACACCCTCAGTACTGATCCTCCAACAGTGGGGCCACTCCCTCAGTACTGACCCTCCGACAGTGCGGCCACTCCCTCAGTACTGACCCTCCGACAGGGGCTCCCTCAGTACTGACACTGGGGAGTAATTAGCCTGGCTTATGTGGTCAAGTCTTTGGAGTGGAACTCGAACCCACAACTCTCCGATTCAGGTGAGAGTGCTGTCACTGAACGTGCCCGCGTGTGTCTGCCTCTGTGTGCACGTGCGTACATCTGCAGGTATGTGTGTGTTTACCCGCGTCGCTGTATTTTTTGCCTCTCCCCTAACAGTCACCTCCTCTGAACACGATACAGTTGTTAAATTGATGAATTTTTTCCCCTCTCACCAGGCACACTCGGCCTCTGTACGTGCGGCCCAGAGATGCACAGTGGTCACCGAAGGTGTTCGTTGCTGTGCTCCGTCCCTCCCGATGAGTCGACAGTGCCTTTCCCGTATCCTTTGCTTCGATGTGCCGTGTCACAGTGGCGCTGCCCTTCAATTCCTGCCGTTCCACAGCTGGCGGGCACAACAAAGACAGCGTGGGGTGTCGCAGGCATTGTGGATTTTGTACCCCAGCCAGCTCCCTTGGCCACGGGGTGGGTCCTGTAATCCAGGCGCTCCCTCAGCACGTGGGGGGTGAGTCCTGTACCCGTACCTCAGCCGGGTCCTGTTGCCTTCTGGCCTATACCCACAGCGTGGGGGTGGGAAACATTTTGGAATTGGAAGCGCGTGTGTCGCCGTGGTGGGAATTAATCCTGTTGAAGTGGCCTGGACGCAGCTATAATCTCGACGGCTGTGCAAGTCTTGCACAAAGCACCTGTTCACCTTAACGCTGCCGCAGATATCTGCCAGGACCCAAATCAGGTGCTGTTCAAAACGTGCCCGGGCGTGAAAGAGGTGCCTTGCACCAAGCCGGTGGTGTTGAGCCTCTCCGAGGACCCCTGTTGCCCCCTCCACCTCCAGGTGCCCCCGCAGATGTACAGGCCGGAGAGGGCCTTCTCCGCCTCGGAGCAGCTGGACAGCGGACCCATGGACATGTACCTGAGTGCTGCTGACCTGCAGCCCTCCGAAATCCTGCCCCTGGAGTTCAGCGACGTGAGTGAGTCGGGTGGGATCCTCTTCGCGATTCTTCCTCCGTCTGGGTCTGGGGGGGGGGCGGGGGGTGGGTGGCGGGGGTGCAGGGAGCAGCCCTTCAGGGCAATGTCCATCACGCTGCTGAAAGCTTCAGGGTGAAGATTGGGGAGGCAGGCGAGAGTGGGGATCGCAGTCGGCTGGCGTACCTTGCCCGGTGGAATAACCCTCTGCCTTTGCAGGGTAGTGGGGGAGGGGTTGCATCAGGCGGGACCTGTGCTGGAATTTTGGCAGCACCCTTCCCGGGGGATTTGGGCGTCGGGGGCTCCCAGGGGCGGATCACAATTTAAGTCAGCTTTCTTCTGTTACTCTTTCATGGGATGTGGTGGGCGTTTGTTCCCCCCCACCCCCGCCAATTGACCCATGACAGCTGAGCGGCAGAACAGGCCCTGAATCAAGACCACCGGCTTGCTGTAGCCGAGGGTTTCAAACAGGAGCCGAGAGCAAAACAGCTTTCTGTGGTCTGTTGGCTTTCAACACGGTCCCGACTGTGAGTGAGTCAGCCAATTCGTCAGAAAGGGACACTCCCGTTGGGTTATCCCAGGGCGCTTCCAGGAAAACGCTTGGGTGTAAGAGCGTTCACTCGCTCGTGGGGTTGGGGTCCCACCTGGCTGCAGTCGGAGACTTCATTGAGTTGGGGCAGGTCCTCCTGCGCGGGAGGGAGGAACAGCTTGCTGTGGCCCCGCGCTCCCACCACGGCTCGGTTAACGTTTTGCCGTTTTCTCTTCCCCGCCCATGCCTTTGTCTCTGTGCCCCCCCCCCCCCACCCCGGGCAGGACTGCCTGGATGTCGTGGGAGACAGCCTGCAGTGCCCCCCCCTCGCCGCTTCTTGACTCCTCCCTGGGCCCCGGGGGCCGGTCGACGGACGTACCGGAGCCGAGGCGTGTAAAAATGGGCGGGGAGCGGCCCCGTCGCGATGGCTCAGAGCCGGCCACTCGTCACCACCCCACCATGTCCGGTGCTCCGAGGCCCTCCGAGGCGGGGCGGTTAAACGCAAAGGCAACGGGATCCGCCGGGCAGGTGAGTGCCCCACGTAACTGCTGACTGGGGGGAGGGGGGTGGCGGGGGAGTCAAGGATTGGGGTGGGGGGCATCAAAATAAGACCGTCACTAATAAATCCGATAGCGGAATTCAGGAGAAACGTCTTCACCCAGAGAGTCGGGAGGATCCTGAAGGCTCTCCGCAGTCTCGCCAGCTGCCGCTCAGCCCCTGCACTGCGCTCATCGCCCAAACCAAGGCTGTTCGGCCACAGGAGGCTGGGGGTCCATGGCCAGCGTCCATACGCCAGCACTCTTCTGCTGTGGGTCCTGGAACTCTTGTCAGTTTAACTCCCCTTTCCTTAGAATACAAGGCTTGGAAGTCTTGCTTCAGCTGCATGAAATCCCGGTGGGGCAACATCTTAGGAAGAGTAACAGGCTCGAGGAGGGGGCTGAATGGTCTCCCCCTGCTCCTGTGTAACAGGCTCGAGGAGGGGGCTGAATGGTCTCCTGCTCCTGTGTAACAGGCTCAAGGAGGGGGCTGAATGGCCTTCCCCTGCTCCTGTGTAACAGGCTCGAGGAGGGGGCTGAATGGGCCTCCTCCTGCTCCTGTGTAACAGGCTCGAGGAGAGGGGCTGAATGGGCCTCCTCCTGATCCTGTGTAACAGGCTCGAGGAGGGGGCTGAATGGGCCTCCTCCTGATCCTGTGTAACAGGCTCGAGGAGGGGGCTGAATGGGCCTCCTCCTGCTCCTGTGTAACAGGCTCGAGGAGAGGGGCTGAATGGGCCTCCTCCTGATCCTGTGTAACAGGCTCAAGGAGAGGGGCTGAATGGGCCTCCTCCTGTTCCTGTGTAACAGGCTCGAGGAGGGGGCTGAATGGGCCTCCTCCTGCTCCTGTGTAACAGGCTCGAGGAGAGGGGCTGAATGGGCCTCCTCCTGCTCCTGTGTAACAGGCTCGAGGAGAGGGGCTGAATGGGCCTCCTCCTGCTCCTGTGTAACAGGCTCAAGGAGAGGGGCTGAATGGGCCTCCTCCTGTTCCTGTGTAACAGGCTCGAGGAGAGGGGCTGAATGGGCCTCCTCCTGTTCCTGTGTAACAGGCTCAAGGAGAGGGCTAAATGGCCTCCCCCTGGTCCTGTGCTCCCCTGTAGTTGGTGTATTTCGGGTCTGTGTGCTGGAAAGAGTTACAACCCCAACGCCCCGCAAGTCTGTTATACGTCACCATCCTTCCCTCTTTCTCTCGCACGATTCCAGGGCGCGTCGGAGACGGACCCCCACCCTCGAGGGACGAGGGACCAGAACGGCACCGGGGAAGCGAGCTGATCCGCCAGGACACGACGGACGGGAGCTTTGACCCCACCCGCCCCCCCGACACATCTGCACAAGGGCACATACAACGCTGTAGGGAGAGGAGGGGCAGTGTGAAGTGCAGCATGGCTGCTGGGTGTCAGAGAGAGGAGCCTCGCTGACCCTTCCTGCAGGAAGGCCGTGGACATTGCAAGTCCCGCATGCTCAGTATATCAACAGAAATATATGACTGGAGGAAGTGGAGGATGCGTGGGGCTGCCCGAGACTTGCGGAGAGCGTGGATGATGCTGTCACTCGCCTTAACCCCGTGTCTGAACTCGCCTTTAACCACGTGGCAAGATGGACCCATCCATTGCCCGCACAAAACTACACTGTTGGCTGCCCCTCCTTCCCCCCCCCCCCCCCCCACCCCCAACCACATCCCCACCCTGAATCCCGCCCTGTGAGAGGTGCAGGGTAAAGAGATTCCAGACTCACGCCTGCCTCCAGGGTTGGACTGTTGGCCATTCCCCGGCCCTCGGGGCCAACATCCCACCTGCACAACACTGCAGGAGTCCTTTCGGCCCATCGAGCCTGTGACGGCTCTTAGAAAGATCTATCCAATTAGTTCCCACTCCCTCCCCTCCTGCTCTTCTCCCCCCCACCACATCCCTGCAAATTTTCCCCCTTCCAGTATTTATCCAATTCCCCCTTTTTGAAAGTTACTATTGAATCTGCTTCCACCGTCCTTTCAGGCAGCGCGTTCCAGATCACAACAACTCCCCGCGTTAAAATAAACATTCTCCTCCTCTCTCCCCTGGTTCTTTTACCGATTATCTTAAATCTGTGTCCCTCTGGTTACCGACCCTCACCGCCACCGGAAACAGTTTCTCCCTCTCTCTCTCTCTCTACTCTATCCAAACCACCCTCCTGATTCCGAACGCCTCCATTAAATCTCCCCCTTCACCTTCTCTGCTCCGAGGAAGAACAATCCCAGCTTCTCCCAGTCTCTCCGCATTAACTGTAGTCCCTCATCCCCCCCCCCGGGAGCGTTCTGCTCAATCTCCTCCGCACCCACCCCCCTCTCCGAAGCCTTGACATCCTCCCTAAAGTACGGTGCCCAGAACTGGGACGCCGTCCACCTGCTGGGGGGCAGAACCCAGGTTTACTGCAACCTCACTGACCTGGAGGAGTTACTGTTGTGTAGTTTTAGATACCATGCATCAGGGATAGAATGTGAATTGTTAGTTCTGTGTAATTAACAGACCAAAGAAGTTGTATCATTGCTGGAGTTTTCATTAAAACATTCTAAATAGACAGATTAGCTTTTGTTGATGTACGATTGGTAATGGGATTAGACTCGATAGGTGCTTGATGGCCGGCACGGACATGAAGGGCGTGTTTCTGTGCTGTATAACTCTTGAGTCGGTGAGTTCGCTTGATCGAGGGTGAGTGAATTATTCGACTGACTCTGTTTGCCTGATGTACGCCAACAACAACAATGTGCATTTATGTAGCACGTTTAACGTCCCAAGGTGTTTCACAGGGGCGTTGTTGGGCAAGAAATTTGACACCGAGCCGCAGAAAAGGGATGTTAGGGACAGGCATCCGAAAGCTCGGTCAAAGAGGGAGGATTTAAGGAGAGTCTTAAAGGAGGGGAGAGGCGGAGAGGTTCAGGGAGGGAATTCCAGAGCTTGGGGCCCAGGCAGCTGAAGGCACGGCCATCGGGCGGGGGCGACGGATGTGCGAGGGGCCTGAATTGGAGGAGCGCAGAGATCTCGGAGCGTTGTAGGGGCTGGAAGAGGTTACAGAGACGGAGGGGGGGGGTGGTGCGGGGAGAATGAGGAGGCCATGGAAGGACTGTAGCACAGCAGCGACCAGGCGTAGAGGCCCTTTTGCTCGTGGTTAGTTGGTTCCTGCAGCTGCTCTGCTTTCCTTCCCTTTCGGGTTCATTTTCAAACTGAGAAACACTCCCCAGGACAGGTACAGTACGGGGGTTAGATACAGAGTAACGCTCCCTCTACACTGTCCCCCATCAAACACTCCCAGGACAGGGACAGCACGGGGGTTAGATACAGAGTAAAGCTCCCTCTACACTGTTCCCCATCAAACACTCCCAGGACAGGGACAGCACGGGGGTTAGATACAGAGTAAAGCTCCCTCTACACTGTTCCCCATCAAACACTCCCAGGACAGGTACAGCACTGGGTTAGATACAGAGTAAAGCTCCCTCTACACTGTTCCCCATCAAACACTCCCAGGACAGGTACAGCACTGGGTTAGATACAGAGTAAAGCTCCCTCTACACTGTCCCCATCAAACACTCCCAGGACAGGTACAGTACGGGGGTTAGATACAGAGTAACGCTCCCTCTACACTGTCCCCCATCAAACACTCCCAGGACAGGGACAGCACGGGGGTTAGATGCAGAGTAAAGCTCCCTCTACACTGTCCCCATCAAACACTCCCAGGACAGGTACAGTACGGGGGTTAGATACAGAGTAAAGCTCCCTCTACACTGTTCCCCATCAAACACTCCCCAGGACAGGTACAGTACGGGGGTTAGATACAGAGTAACGCTCCCTCTACACTGTCCCCCATCAAACACTCCCAGGACAGGGACAGCACGGGGGTTAGATACAGAGTAAAGCTCCCTCTACACTGTTCCCCATCAAACACTCCCAGGACAGGTACAGCACTGGGATTGGCCGCTCTCTGATTTGGGAGCCTGAGTGCATCAATGAGGTGCAGCTGACTGTGACTGTGGCTGTGTGCAGAGGTTGGAGGCTGCAGGCTGTGTGACTGCTGCAAGAGGGAGATTCAGACTGAAACAAAAGTTTGTTCCAAATTTCAACAAAGGAAGGAAGGCAGAGAACTGGAAGCTCTTTTTGTGAGTTTGTTTTATCCTGAAGTCTTTTTCATTGATTGTTGGGGGTGGGGAAAGAAGAGACCTGAAGACCTTGGGTGGGGCTGCATTGTTCAATAGGGAGCTCCTGTGTTTAACATCTTTGGATAGGGAGCTCCCTCCCCACCCCAACTACTAAGCCTGGGACAGCTGGAGCTGCCCAGGTGAAGAGACTTCTCTTCTCTTGTCTCTTATCTGAACATCGAAGGAGGCGTGTGCCTTGGCAGCTTACAGCTGACCCAGGTGAAGACATCACCCCACCCTCCCAACTGGAAGACCAGCAACAAGACTTCTTTAAAATACCAACAAAGACTGATTCCTCCTGGCCTTCCTCTCCCTCAGCCTCTTCCCCAGTGCTACATCCTTTAAATGTTGCTTTTTTGATTTATTGTATTTGCTCTTTTTTTTTCTCTCAGCAAAGCGCCTGTAACTCTTCTACCCCATGACTTCTCAGTCCTCTCCGGTGGCGGGGCCCTCCTATGCTGCAGCAGCTGCGACAGCTGCTCCTGTGGCCCCGTCACCATTTAAAATCTTGACATCAAAGCATGGGGTGAAGAGTTACACTCATCCTAATATGACTATTGAGGCTTGTGTTAAGGCAATGGCCGTGGTTGTCGGCCCCTTGGCCATTGTTGCAGCCTCAAAGATGTATGGGAAGGCTGTGTTCTTCCTGAAGACCGAGCGGGCTGTGTCCCTCGCCCTAAGTACGGGGCTCACAATGGGTGGGATTTTCCTGCCAGTGGACCCTCTGGGGGCCACTGCACATCGGGTAACCTTGTCGAACATCCCACCCTTCATTCCTGATGAGCTCCTCCTCCCCCACCTACACCATCTGGGGGAGGTGAGGTCAGGGATCACCCAGTCCCGCTCGGTCTTCGGGAGCACAGCCTCCGACATGTGTACTCCTTCCGCCGCCAGCTATTCATGCAGCTGGCGCGGGAGGAGGTCTTGGAGGGCCACTTCGGAGTTTCAGGGGTCGGCCTACCGCGTCTTCTGGACCTCGGATGGGGCACGGTGCCACGTCTGCAAGGGGGTGGGCCATGTTCGTAAGAACTGCCCCAACCTCCCGGCCGCCAGTTCCACCTCGGCGGCCCAGAGTGGTTCCACAGCACCTCCTCCCACTCCCCCCACACATCCAATAGACGCCGCTCAGTCGGTTCCGGAGGCTTCCTGTGCCTGCTTCGCAGGAGGTTGACAGGATTGGCTCTGCGCGAGCCGGCCATGCGGGTCGTCCTCTCGGCTTACGCCGACGACGTGCTCCTCGCAATCACAGATCCCGTTGACTTGCGGAGGATGCGCGACTGCCAGCAGACCTTTTCTGCCGCGTCCTCCGCGAGGATCAATTGGGAGAAATGTTCCGGACTCCTGGTTGGTTAGTGGCGGGTGGACTCCCTGCCGGAGGAGATGACACCTTTTGCGTGGAGCACCACGCACCTCCTCTATCTGGGAGTCCACCTTAGCCCCGCTGAGGAAGCCTGGCCGGCAAACTGGCAGGAGTTGGAGGCGAAAGTCACCGCTCGCTTGTGGCGCTGGACAGGACTGCTCCGAGTGCTTTCCTACAGGGGCCGAGCGTTGGTCATAAACCAACTGGTGGCCTCCATGCTGTGGTACCGGTTGGTCACTTTGGCCCCGCCCCCGTATTTGCCACCAAGATCCAGAAGAAACTCGTCGATTTCTTCTGGGGCAAGAGGAAACACTGGGTCTCTGCCGCGGTCCTGAGTCTCCCGATCGAGGAGGGCGGTCAGTCGCTGGTGTGCGTCCGCACCCAGGCTGCGACTCTCCGCCTTCGGACCCTGCAGAGATACCTGTACGTCGAGCGTCCTCCCAGATGGTGTGCGCTGGCGACGTATTTTTTCCGCCAGTGTCACTGCCTTCAAGATGACACGCAGCTCCCGGTGGAGTCCGTTAGCCGCGCCTCTCTGAGGGAGTTGCCTGTCTTTTACCGGGATCTTTTCCGAGTCTGGAACATGGTCGCCTCCAGTCAGGGCGCTCCCCCGCCGGCGGAGGAGAGCGCCTCGGCTGTCCGGGCGGCCGACTCCGGGGACGGTCCGGCGGGCGGAGGAGTAGCCGAAACCCCCGGGACGCCCCTCACTGCGGGTGGCGAGGGGGCTCGGGAGTGCGGAGCGATCCTGGCCGAGCTGACCCCCGCTGGGCCGGAACTGCTCATTGGACCCAGGCCCCGAAACCCTCCTCGGGAGCCGGTCAACCCGAGCCGCCTCTCGGAAATGCCCTCCGTGCCATTCCAATCGGCGCGGAGGGGTTTCCTGTACAGGCTGCTCCTGCACACTCTCCACTTCCTCGCCCTCGTCAGCCGGCCGGACACGCCCTGGCGGTCCGCGTTGCCATCTGGCGACGAGGGGAAACCCCGATGGAAGTCTCTCTACGCGGGAGTCTTCCCCCTTTACATCGGGGACCTGGGATGGAGGGTGTTGCACAGAGCAGTCCCGTGCAATAGACTTTTAAGTAGGTTCTCGGACTCCCAGGCCGCCTGTACTTTCTGCGGCCTGGACGAGTCCGTGTTCCACATTTATACGGAGTGTACGAGGTTGCAGCCCCTCTTTGAGTATCTGAAGGGGCTGCTCCTCAAATTCTGGCTGCACTTCAGTCCCACGCTCCTGATCTTTGGGCACCCGGTGCGGAGGGGCTTGGGCCGGGAGGAGGATCTCTTCGTTGGTCTGCTCCTGGGCCTGGCCAAGGTGGCAATTCACAGGTCCAGGTTGCGGGCCATCGGGTATCCGTCCTCCCCGATTGCCTGCCCCTCTTCTGCGGTTACGTTCGCGCCCGGGTGTCCCTGGAAAGGGAGCATGCGGTGTCCGCCGGTACGCTTGAGGCCTTCCGCGACCGGTGGGCACCGCAGGGACTGGAGTGCATTGTCGACGCCGAGAATGGCATTTTAATTTGAGTTTTTGTTTATTTCTGTTTTTTAATAAAGTGATTTTAAAAATATAAGTGTGTATATAAAGGGGGCCTGAGGAATAAAGGCCCCCTCGACATAAAATATATAAAAGGGGCCTGGGGGTATCAAGGCCACCTTGGGGGAAAAAAAACGGGGGTTAGATACAGAGTAAAGCTCCCTCTACACTGTCCCCCATCAAACACTCCCAGGACAGGTACAGTACTGGGATTGGCTGGTCAATTTGGAGCACTTCCTGCCAGCAATCAGGGGGAGCAGCTGCACCTGTGTTGCTGCAACTGGAGAGGAGACTGGAGTTACTGCAGAGAGGTGACTGTCGACACCTGTATTTACTGTGGAACTGTTGCACTTTTTCAAGACTAAGAAAACCTGAGAGTCATTTTGGAGAGGTGGGTGTTGGAGCACCAGAGAACTGTTGGTTGTTTGGACTGTTGGGGGAGGGAGAAGGCACCGGAAGATCCAGGGGTGGGGCTGCCAAATTCTATAGGGAGCCCCTGTACTAGCTCTTGTGTTTATCTGCCATCCTGCACAAAAGGGGCTCCCTCCCCACCCCCAACTGTGTGGCTCGGGACGGCTGGAGCTGCCCAGCTGAAGAAAATCCTTACACAACAACAGAAAAGGGAGAGAACCGGGCGGCTCTAACCGACCCGGGCGAAGAACCCTCCCCTAACTGGAAGAGTGGAGTGTCGACTCTGCAGGAAGGTGCTCCAACCACCAGTTGAAGTGTAACATCCTTGCAGCTGTTCTCTCTCTTCCATCACTCGGCCACCTATCCTCTCCTCTCCTTGTCCTTTTCAGCCCTATCCTCCTCTATTCCCATCCCCCCCTCCCCCATCATATTGCTTGTGTTAAAGAAAACTGTCGTGTGCTTTGTTTCTTGGGGGTGGGCGTAGCTCTGCGACCCCATGGCAAGCCCCTCTTCGCCGGTGGCGGGGCCTTCCCGTTCATATGCTGCTGCGGCTGCTGCAGCTGCACCTGTTGCCCCGTCACCGTTGGCTTTATTAACATCGAAGCATGGGGTCAAGAGCTACGTCGACCCGAACATGACTATCGAGGCATGTGTGAAAGCAATGGCCGAGGTTGTCGGCCCTTCGGCCATTGTTGCAGCCTCTAAAATGTACGGGAAGGCAGTGTTTTTCCTGAAGACCGAGCGGGCGGTGTCCCTGGCTCTGAGCAAGGGGCTCACCGTGGGCGGGACCTTTCTGCCAGTGGACCCCCTGGAGGCCACTGCGCAAAGGCTCATTCTATCCAATGTCCCGCCCTTCATTCCTGGTGAGCTCCTCCTTCCCCACCTGCACCATCTGGGGGAGGTAAAGACGGGGCTCACCCCAGTCCCGCTCGGTCTTCGGGAGAACAGCCTCCGACATGTGTACTCCTTCCACCGCCAGTTATTCATGCAGCTGGCGCGGGAGGAGGTGACAGAGGGCCACTTTAATGTAGAATTCCAGGGGACGGCCTACCACGTCTTCTGGACCTTGGACGGGGTGCGGTGCCATGTCTGTAAGGGGGTGGGGCATGTTCGTAAGAACTGCCCCAACCTCCCGGCTGCCAACTCCAACTCGGCGGCCCAGGGTGGCGACGCTGCACCTCCTCCCACCCCCCCTACACCACCATTCAGTCGGTACCGGAGGCTGTGGTTTTCACGGCCTCCGGCAGGGAGGGAGGTGACCGTCCAAGTGGAAGGAAGGCGCGGAGGAGAAATAAACATCGAGAGGCGCGTCCCCTGGACACCGTGACACTACCCGAGTCTGAGCTCAGCCCAAGGCCCGATCTCGGGAAGTCAACTTGCCCCAGGGCTGGGCTCAGGCCCAGGGTGAATAAAAAAAGAGTGTGGAGGTGGAGGCCTCTTATGATATGGAGGTCTCTGAGCCTCCGCACACAACTGGGAAAAAGAGGAGAAGGCACCCCTCCACAGAGGTAACAAGGGGCCCTGAGGCGCAGGGCCCATCTGTTGGAGGGGATCTGTCTCCTGTTTCGGGTCCCCAGGTTTCCCCTACCGCCACCACCAAGGCTGCAAAGTCCGGGCAGGAGCACTCTATTCCTCAGGATGGAGGGGAGGGGAAGGCCCCGGTACTTGAGGCCCCTCCTGAAGGAGTAAGTGGGGCCCTGCTTGTGGTGGGGGAGCCTGGGGACGCCGCCCATTCCGCCACTGCTACTGGGTCGGGTGCCCTGAATGAAGGGGAGGGCGAGGCCCCAGAGGGTCGGGCCTCCCAGCCGGAGTCCACCACCAACCAGGAGACACCCGACCCAGTTATAACTGAGAATGTTGCCCCATCTGCTGGGCCTGTGGGTGCTGGCGGAGCGGTAGATGGCCTCCTCTCTCCGCCTCCTGTCTCGGCTCCGGCTGGATTTCCGGAGTTGGGCACTTCCGTCTCCCCTGGACCGCTCATTGGCCTGGGGACGAAGGTGGAGGGGGGTCCTGAACCGCTGGCGCCCACAGGCTCCAGTTTCACAATAGAACCCAGAGAGGACTCCTCCGCCATCGATCCTGGGGATGGGATCGTGACGGAGGCGGGACCAGCTGGCGCGGCCGGGTCGTCCACCCCACAGTGTATGGTGGGTGTGTCGACCGCTGGCGGTGACGACCCAGAGGAGGATGGGGACTCGGTGTGGGGCACGGAGGACGACCTTGATTCCATCGCCAGTGAGGTGGTGGGATTGCCGCAGGAAACCCACACCGTTCCGGGAGACGAAGCCACCTGGCTCCTGGAGTGGCAGGGTGGGGTCTACATGAGTCACCTCACCCCTATTTCTAGTGGGGTGGCTATCTTGTTGGCCCCGACTTATCAGCTGGAGATCTTGGGGGTCAAGGAGCTAGCGTCGGGCCGCTTGCTCCACCTCGCCGTTCGCCTGGGGAGCATGCCGCTCCACTTTGTGAACGTGTACGCGCCCAGGCCCGGCGCATTGCAAGCGCGCTTCTTTGAAGAAGCGTCCGCTCTCTTGAGCTCCATCGATAGCGGCGAGTGCATCATCTTCGGGGGGGGTTTAAACTGCACCCTCAAGGTGGGGGATTGCTCCGGTCCCTAGCGCGGCCAAGCGTCGGTGGAGAAGTTGAGGGAACTGATCATCTCCCTCACCTTGGTGGATGTCTGGCAGAATCTCCATCCCGACTCCAGCGCCTTCACGTGGAGGTCTGGAGGAGGAGGGTCCCGAATCGACCGCCTCTACTTTTCGTCTCAGCGGCCTCCATACGGCTGGTGCCGTGCTTGGACCACCACCTGGTGTGGGCGGAGTTCATTCCGCTCCGCACGTGTGCGAGGTCCGCATACTGGCACTTTTGCGTGGAGCACCACGCACCTCCTCTATCTGGGAGTCCACCTTAGCCCCGCTGAGGAAGCCTGGCCGGCAAACTGGCAGGAGTTGAAGGTGAAAGTCACCACTCGGCTGGGGCGTTGGACAGGACTGCTCCGAGTGCTTTCCTACAGGGGCCGAGTGCTGGTCATAAACCAACTGGTGGCCTCCATGCTGTGGTACCGGTTGGTCACTTTCGCCCCGCCCCCTGCATTTGCCACCAAGATCCAGAAGAAACTTGTCGATTTCTTCTGGGGCAAGAGGAAACACTGGGTCTCTGCCGCGGTCCTGAGTCTCCCGATTGAGGAGGGCGGTCAGTCGCTGGTGTGCGTCCGCACCCAGGCTGCAACTCTCCGCCTTCGGACCCTGCAGAGATACTTGTACGTCGAGCATCCTTCCAGATGGTGTGCGCTGGCGACGTATTTTTTCCGCCAGTGTCACTGCCTTCAAGACGACACGCAGCTCCCGGCAGAGTCCGTTAGCCGCGCCTCTCTGAGGGAGTTGCCTGTCTTTTACCGGGATCTATTCCGAGTCTGGAACATGGTCGCCTCCAGTCAGGGCGCTCCCCCACCGGTGGAGGAGAGTGCTTTGGCTATCCAGGCGGCCGACTCCGGGGATGGACCGGCGGGCGGAGGAGTAGCGGAAGCACCCGGGACACCCCTCACTGCGGGTGGCGAGGGGGCTCGGGAGAGCGGAGCGCTCCCGGCCGAGCTGACCCCCATTTGGCCGGAACTGCTCATTGGACCCAGGCCCCGAAACCCTCCTCGGGAGCCGGTCCTGCACAACCCGAGCCACCTCTCGGAAATGCCCTCCGTGCCATTCCAATCGGCGCGGAGGGATTTCCTGTATGGGCTGCTCCTGCACACTCTCCACTTCCTCACCCTCGTCAGCCGGCCGGACATGCCCTGGCGGTCTGCGTTGCCATCTGGCGGCGAGGGGAAACCCCGATGGAGGTTTTACATCGTGGACCTGGGGTGGAGGGTGCTGCACAGAGCAGTCCCGTGCAATAGACTTTTAGGTCGGTTCATGGACTCCCAGGCTGCCTGTACTTTCTGCGGCCTGGACGAGTCCGTGTTCCATATTTATATGGAGTGTGCGAGGTTGCAGCCCCTCTTTGAGTATTTGAAGGGGCTGCTCCTCATGTTTTGGCTGCACTTCAGCCCCACGCTCCTGATCATTGGGCACCCGGTGCGGAGGGGGCGTGGGCTGGGAGGAGGATCTCCTCGTCGATCTGCTCCTGGGCCTGGCCAAGGTGGCAATTCACAGGTCCAGGCTGCGGGCCGTCGGGGGGCGGGTGGGGGGGGGGGGGTGCGGTCCGTCCTCCCCTATCGCCTGCCCCTCTTCCGCGGTTACGTTCGCGCCCGGGTGTCCCTGGAGAGGGAGCACGCGGTGTCCGCCGGTACACTTGAGGCCTTCCGCGACCGGTGGGCACCGCAGGGGGCTGGAGTGCATCGTCGACGCCGAGAATGGCATTTTAATTTGAGTTTTTGGTTTATTTATCTGTTTTTAATAAAGTTATCAAAAATGTATACACGTGGGGGGGCCTGAGGAATAAAGGGCCCCCCTCGACATAACACACACAAGTGGGGCCTGGGTTATAAAGGCCACCTTAAAACAAACGAAAACGGGGTTCGATACGGGGTAAAGCTCTCTGACCATTTCCTACGTCCACCAGCTGCCTTGCTTTGGCCGGTTGTCTTCTTTTATGAGGCTGTGCATGAGCTTGTTCCTCCAGGCGCTGAAGCTCGGCTCGTTTCACACAAGCCTCCAGTAGATGGAGCAGGCATCCTTCAGGGCTGGGTTTATGCCAGAATTGCAAGGCCGATCTGCAGCCGTTTTGTCCCACCCAGGTCCAGCATTGACCCGATTCCAACGTATAAAATTCTGAGAGGGTTTGACAGGGTAGATTCCGAGAGGCTGTTCACCACCTCCCCGCCCCCGGCTGGAGAGTCTAGAACTGGGGAGGGGTGGGGTGGGGGTCACAGTCTCAGGATAAGGGGGTCGGCGGAGCGATGGGAATCGGGTGGGATCCGCGAGAGGCCGGAATCGGAGGAGCTCGGAGAGGCTGGAGGAGGTGACAGGGACGGGGAATGAAGGTGAAACACGTTGGGTTTTATCGCCTTAAAGACGCTACGGACAGGCAGGTTGTTCTGGGGTCAGGGGCCCTGCAACGCGATCGCCCGTGTATTTTTACCTGCTGCCGGTGGGATCTTGCTGTGCTCAAGTTGGCTACGTAACAGCAGTGACTGGCCCTGGGAAAGTAAAAAGAAAAATAATAAAAAATCCCAACGGTTAATGAGTGGCTTTAACTGTCCGGCCAGTTAATGCAGGATTTCTAGTCATTGTTCCGCCAAGGGCATTAACAGAATTTAAACTTCTGTGTGCTGGGAGAAGCTACTTGAAGCTGTCCACGTGTAAAAACAGGCCTCGGAACACCAGTAGAAACTGAAGTCTCCTCGTCCCCGGAACCATTCTCGTGAATCTTTTCTGCAACCTCCCTCTGGTGCCTTCACGTCCTTCCAAAAGTGCGGCAGCCGGAGCAGGACACAGTACTCCAGTTGTGGCCGAGCCAGTGTTTTACACCGGTTTATCATAAACTCCTCGTTCTTGTACTCAGTGCCCCTATTTATAAAGCCCAGGATCCCCTATGCTTTACTAACAGCTTTCTCAACCTGCCCTACAAACTTCAGAGGGACCCCCCAGATCCCTCTGCTCCTGCAACCCCCCCCCCTTTAAATAATCCACCCCCAGATATGTCCCCGGTTATATGCCTATTTATCTTCACAGTGGCCCTGTGTAGCAAATGGTTAACAGAGGACTCAGCGCAGAGTCTAAATGTGAAACATGTGTGTTTGTGTTAAGTAATGGCTGGACTCGCCAGTAGGCTGATGGCGGGGGGGGGGGGGGGGGGGGGGTGGGGATGGGGAGAAAGGAAGGTCCCACATTATACATGACATCACTTATTTACCAGCTTTACTTCTGGTGGACAATTTTCTCCCGAAACGTCCCCTATCCCAATAAAACAAAATACCAGAGGAAGGGACGACATTCCAGCTGAGGGCGGTGTGTGTCTGCGTGGAGTTGAAAGCCCGAGTGTCCTGCCACACGATGAGGAGCTGACCAATTCGGTGCGAGAGTCCGGGACGCAGGTGAGCTCTGAGTGGAACCGTTACATTTGTAAATGGAGGACTGTGTGTGTGTTATTTTTAAAAGCGTGAAAAGGCTTGCTGACTGGAATTACTTAGGTGCTTTGTGCTTTTTGGGTGGGTGCAGGGGGCCCGGGAGCCGTGCATTTTTATACACATTTGGGCGAGTTTTAGTAAACGTGGATGTAAAGCCCAGTGCTGGCCCTGCAGCCAGGGGCAAGTCCAGATCACGGACGTTCAATGATTATTATACTCACTCCTGTTCCCCTGCCTTAGACAGCGTTGGGTATCAGTTAAACACCCAGTTCCCCTTTCTTACTAATTTCCTGTCCTGTCTTTTGAAACTTGTCCTGTCTGTACGGGACTGACCTGGTGAGATCAGACACACACAGACAGAAAGAGAGAGAGAGACAGACACAGAGAGAGAGACACACACTCACACAGACACAGAGAGAGAGAGAGAGATGCACACACACAGACACACAGAGAGAGAGACACACACACACACAGACGCAGAGAGAGAGAGAGAGAGACACACACACAGAGAGACACACACACACACAGAGAGAGAGAGACACACACTCACACAGACACAGAGAGAGAGAGAGAGATGCACACACAGAGAGACAAAGACATACAGACACACAGAGAGAGAGACACACACTCACACAGACAGAGAGAGAGAGATGCACACAGAGAGAGACACACTCACATAGACACAGAGAGAGAGATAGAGAGACGCACACACACAGAGACACAGACACACAGAGAGAGAGACACACTCACACAGACACAGAGAGAGAGACGCACACACAGAGAGACACACACACACAGACACAGAGAGAGAGAGACACACTCACACAGACACAGAGAGACACACACTCACACAGACAGAGAGAGAGAGAGAGAGAGACGCATACACAGAGAGACACAGAGAGAGAGACACACACTCACACAGACACAGAGAGAGAGAGAGACGCACACACAGAGAGAGACACTCACACAGACACAGAGAGAGAGAGACACACACACAGACACAGAGAGACACACACTCACACAGACACAGAGAGAGAGAGAGAGAGAGAGACGCATACACAGAGAGACACAGAGAGAGAGAGACACACTCACACAGACACAGAGAGAGAGAGAGACGCACACACAGAGAGAGACACTCACACAGACACAGAGAGAGAGAGAGATGCACACACAGAGAGAGACACAGACACAGAGAGAGAGACACACTCACACAGACACAGAGAGAGAGAGAGAGAGACGCACACACAGAGAGACACACTCACACAGACACAGAGAGAGAGAGAGACGCACACACAGAGAGACACACAGACACAGAGAGAGAGACACACACACACAGACACAGAGACACAGACACAGAGAGAGAGAGAGACACACACACACACACACACACACAGAGATGCACACACAGAGAGACAGACACAGAGAGAGAGAGAGACACACACACACACACACAGACACACAGACAGAGAGAGAGACACACACAGAGAGAGAGATGCACACACAGAGAGACACACACACACAGACACACAGAGAGAGAGACACACTCACACAGACACAGAGAGAGAGAGAGAGACACACACACACAGAGACACAGACACAGAGAGAGAGAGACACAGAGAGAGAGAGAGAGAGAGAGAGAGATGCACACACAGAGAGACACAGACAGAGAGAGAGAGACACACACACACAGGCACACACAGACACACACTTTCACACACACACACATAGGCACACACAGACAGACACACACTTTCACACACACACACACAGGCACACACAGACAGACACACACTCGTGTACAAATTCACACACACACACACACACACTCACAGTCTCTCTGTTTCCAGGGAATGCTCCCATATTGAAATAAAATGAAACCCCCATGTGCCTTTCAGTGGCACGGGACGTCCCCAAGCTTCACAGCCAACGAAATAATCCTGAAGTGTAGTCACTGCTTTAATGTAGGAAATGCGGCAGCCAACTTGCGCACAGCAAGATCCCACAAACAGGAATGTGATAAACAATCTGTTTTCGCGATGTTGGCTGGCGGATACATTGAGTTAATCGAGTCGTTTGTCGTCTCCGCTCCCACTGCCCTCGTAGTCGTTGCCACCCACTGCGTAAAGAAACTTCCTCCTCGCATCCCTCCCACCCCGCGTCTCTCGCCCAAAACCTCCAATCTGTGTCATGTCCTCCCCCAGTCCTTGTACCGTCAGCTAACGGGAACAGCTTCTCCTTGTCTACCTTCTCGAAACCTGTCATAAAATATTATCCCCAGGACACCGGGGATTGGTTTGTGCTAAATTAGTTGATTGCTCCCTGCGGAGGTGGCTGGACTCACTACTATCACTCTCTCCGCCCTGCCCCCTGAGCTGGGGGGGGGTGGGGCGGTTTTAGGGAAAGTTTCCTCCCCCCCCACCTCCTCCAGCATCCCCCCTTCCCCGATCACCGCTCATGAATTCCCCCTGCAGAACATGCACACGAATGGATGTCAGGTTGCGCCTGTATTGAGACGTGACGCACCTTGCAGTCAAATAGCGCTCTGAAAAGCCGTACGCTACATGCCTGGAGAACTTTAGCTAGGAGGAGAGATTGGGTCGGCTGGGGGTTGTTTTCTTTGGAACAGAGTGGGGGTGGGGGGGGGGGGGCCGCGAGGGGAGATTTAATGGCGGTGTATAAAATTAGGAAGGCCCTAGTCCCCTTGGTTGAGGGTGTCCATAACCAGGGGGCATAGATTTAGGGTAAGAGGTAGCAGGTTTAGAGGGGAGATCTTTACACCCAGAGGATGGTGGGGATCTGGAACTCACTGCCTGAAAGGGCGATAGAGGCAGAAACCCTCGTCACGTTTTTTAAAAAAGTACTTGGGCCTTGTAGGTTCGGACACTTCAAGGGCACATCCAAGAGCTGGGAAGTGGGATTGTGCTGGATGGCTTCTTGTCGGGCGTTGCAGTCCCCCACTGCCTTTTCCTGCAGATTTTTATCTCCCTCTCTATCCTGCCCCCAGACCCCCCTCACGGTTTTGAGCACCTCTTTATCAGATCCCCTCTCAACCTCCTCCTCTCCGAGGTGAACGACCTATGTGTCGGAGAAAAGCGATTTCCAATGTTACTCCTGGACAACCGAGCTCGCGTTTCAATTTGATGCTCTGTGTGAACACCCCCCCCCCCCCCCACCGCCCGTCCCCTGCCCTGCCGCCACCCCGAGCAAATAACTCTATCCCATGTTTAACACAAGTCCCCTTTACGCTGTAAACGAATGAAGCCTGGGAGGGAGGGAGGGAGGACTCGGACCCTCTCTCATTAACAGCTTCCTGACAGTTAGCTCGGGAAATCTATAAGTAGCACTCCTGTTCAACTTTGCCACATCCGGCAGTCTTCCTCTCGCTGCCCTTGGTTATTATTTTCCCACACCGCCTTCTATTTTAAGTCCCATTGAACTCTCATTCACTTTGCCCATCCCCCGTAGGCCCCCTCTCCACCTCCCCATTTCCTATAAGCAGAGTTAGTGGAGTCCCTTAAATTAGAATTCAGATCCTGTCACTCCACCCTCTATAGTTCTTGCACATCTCTGTGATTTCCTTGCAGATCTGCCCCTCTATCTCCCTCTCACTACTTGGAGGCCTAGCGAATACCCCTAGTAGCGTGAACACACCCTTTTTGCTTTTCAAATCTAACCAAATGGGTTCTGTCCTTGCCCCCACAAGGACATCCTCCCTTTCCAACACTGCAATGTCTTCCCGAATCAATACTGCCACCTCACCTCCCTTTTTCCTTCTCCATCTTTTTCTGCCCATTGTTGGCATGGTCAGGACTGCACTCCTTCAAGGTGTCGTCAGTCTCAGCAGTCTCCAAAGCTGAGTGCTGTTTTGAGAGTGGCACGCACCCCAAAGACTCCCGTACCTCCTACCTCTTTGTACTTATCTGGATGGTCGCCCACCTGCTATCCTGAACTCTCACTGCCTTTGGGGTGACCGCCTCCTGGAACACACAATCCAGGAAACACTCCTGCACCCTGATGCTCCCCAGTGGCTCCAGCTGCCCCTCAAGCTCGGAAATCCTGAGTTTGAGCTGAAGCAGCTGAAGACACTTCCTATACAGGTGGTCCCCAAGACACATGAGGCGTCCTGAAGTTCCCACAGGGTGCAGGAGTTGCAAGCAACAGGTCTCAGTTACCCATCCATGATCTAAAGAAATCTCAATTCCCTCTTCTATAATCTAGGAAGTATCTTGTATCAACTATTTTGACAGTGGCAAGTAGCGGGCGAGGTTGGGGGCGGCGGGAGTGGGGGGGGGGCGACTTTGAGTTAAAGAGCTAAAGAATGAAAGAGTTTCCATTTCTCCGTCTCCTTTCACCAGCTCAGGACATCCCAAAGCACCTCGCAGCTGATGCAGCGCTTTTGAAGTGCGGTCACTGTTGCACTGCAGGAAACGCGGCAGCCAATCTGCGCACAGCAAGATCCCACAAACAGCAATGTGATAAACGAAGCAGATCATCTGTTTTTAGTGACGTTGGTTGAGGGATAAATATCGGTCCCAGACACCGGGGAGAACTCCCCCACTGCTCTTCTTCCAATAGTGGCCGCGGGATCTTTTACATCCACCTGAGAGGGCAGGCGGGAGCCTCGGTTTAACATTTCATCTGAAAAACGGCACCTCCGACAGTGTGGCACCCCCTCAGTACTGAATCACCGACAGTGCGGCGCTCCCTCAGTACTGACCCACCGACAGTGCGGCGCTCCCTCAGTACTGACCCTCTGACAGTGTGGCACTCCCTCAGTACTGACCCTCCGACAGTGTGGCACTCCCTCAGTACTGACCCACCGACAGTGCGGCGCTCCCTTAGTACTGACCCTCTGACAGTGTGGCACTCCCTCAGTACTGACCCTCCGACAGTGCGGCGCTCCCTCAGTACTGACCCACCGACAGTGCGGCGCTCCCTCAGTACTGACCCTCCGACAGTGTGGCACTCCCTCAGTACTGACCCTCCGACAGTGCGGCACTCCCTCAGTACTGACCCTCCGACAGTGTGGCGCTCCCTCAGTACTGACCCACCGACAGTGTGGCACTCCCTCAGTACTGACCCTCTGACAGTGCGGCGCTCCCTCAGTACTGACCCTCCGACAGTGCGGCACTCCCTCAGTACTGGCACCAGGAGTGTCAGGTTGGATTATGGGGATCCAGTCTCTGACGCAGTGGTGCAAGTGAGTCACTGTTCCATGACTGATATTTCTGCACGAGCACTGTAGAGGGAAGACAATTAGGTGGATTGAGATCAGTAGAACAGGGATGGCCTTGTTGGATCTGGAAAAATCAGTCCCTATATTCTTGGAGCAGTGATCTCCTTTGCGGAGTTTTTCTTTTAATCATTCAGGGATGTGGGCGTCGCTGGCCAGGCCAGCATTTATTTCCCATCCCTAATTGCCCTTGAGAAGGTGGTGGTGAGCTGCTTTCTTGAACCGCTGCAGTTCCTAGTCTAAACGTGAATTTGGAAGGACTATTCGGAAAGGGGTGGCAGCTGCCTGTGCACTAGTGTTAAAGTGACAGAGGCAGTCAGACCTGCGGGCAGGGCCAGCCCTCCTGCAGGCTGTCAACACAGACATTTGCAATAGTTTGGGAGCAGGACATTGGTTACAGTCTGTTGGGGTGAGGTATTGGTTAGTCTATAGGAGTGAGGTATTGTTTACAGTCTATAGGAGTGAGGTATTGGTTAGTCTATAGGGGTGAGGTATTGGTTAGTCTATAGGAGTGAGGTATTGTTTACAGTCTATAGGAGTGAGGTATTGGTTAGTCTATAGGGGTGAGGTATTGGTTAGTCTATAGGGGTGAGGTATTGTTTACAGTCTATAGGAGTGAGGTATTGGTTAGTCTATAGGGGTGAGGTATTGGTTGCAGTCTATAGGGGTGAGGTATTGGTTAGTATATAGGGGTGAGGTATTGTTTACAGTCTATAGGAGTGAGGTATTGGTTAGTCTATAGGGGTGAGATATTGGTTGCAGTCTATAGGAGTGAGGTATTGGTTAGTCTATAGGGGTGAGGTATTGGTTGCAGTCCATAGGAGTGAGGTATTGGTTACCATCCATAGGAGTGAGGTATTGGTTAGTCTATAGGGGTGAGGTATTGTTTACAGTCTATAAGAGTGAGGTATTGGTTAGTCTATAGGGGTGAGGTATTGGTTGCAGTCTATAGGAGTGAGGTATTGGTTACAGTCGATAGGAGTGTGGTATTGGTTACAGTCTATAGGAGTGAGGTATTGGTTACAGTCTAGAGGGGTGAGGTATTGGTTACAGTCTATAGGAGTGAGGTATTGGTTAGTCTATAGGGGTGAGGTATTGGTTACAGTCTTTCGGAGTGAGGTATTGGTTACAGTCTATAGGGATGAGGTATTGGTTGCAGTCTATAGGAGTGAGGTATTGGTTACAGTCTAGAGGGGTGAGGTATTGGTTACAGTCTATAGGAGTGAGGTATTAGTTGCAGCCTATAGGGGTGAGGTATTCATTGCAGCCTATAGGGGTGAGTTATTGGTTACAGTCTATAGGAGTGAGGTATTGGTTACAGTCGATAGGGATGAGGTATTGGTTACAGTCTATAGCAGTAAGGTATTGATTACAGTCTATAGGGATGAGGTATTGGTTACAGTCTCTCGGGGTGAGGTATTGGTTACAGTCCATAGGAGTGAGGTATTGGTTACAGTCTATAGGGATGAGGTATTGGTTACAGTCTATAGGAGTGAGGTATTGGTTACAGTCTATAGGGGTGAGGTATTGGTTACAGTCTTTCGGAGTGAGGTATTGGTTACAGTCTATAGGAGTGAGGTATTGGTTGCAGTCTACAGGGGTGAGGTATTGGTTACAGTCTATAGCAGTAAGGTATTGATTACAGTCTATAGGGGTGAAGTATTGGTTACAGTCTCTCGGGGTGAGGTATTGGTTACGGTCTATAGGGGTGAGGTATTGGTTACAGTCTAGAGGGATGAGGTATTGGTTACAGTCTATAGGGGTGAGGTATTGGTTACAGTCTATAGGGGTGAGGTATTAGTTAAAGTCTATAGGGGTGAGGTATTGGTTACAGTCTTTCGGAGTGAGGTATTGGTTACAGTCTATAGGAGTGAGGTATTGGTTGCAATCTATAGGGGTGAGGTATTGATTACAGTCTATAGGGATGAGGTATTGGTTTCAGTCTTTCGGAGTGAGGTATTGGTTACAGTCTATAGGGGTGAGGTATTGGTTACAGTCTATAGCAGTAAGGTATTAATTACAGTCTAGGGGTGAAGTATTGGTTACAGTCTCTCGGGGTGAGGTATTGGTTACAGTCTAGAGGGATGAGGTATTGGTTACAGTCTATAGGAGTGAGGTATTGGTTACAGTCTATAGGGGTGAGGTATTGGTTACAGTCTGGAGGGATGAGGTATTGGTTACAGTCTATAGGAGTGAGGTATTGGTTACAGTCTTTCGGAGTGAGGTATTGGTTGCAGTCTATAGGGGTGAGGTATCGGTTGCAGTCTATAGGGATGAGGTATTGGTTACAGTCGATAGGGGTGAGGTATTGGTTACAGTCTATAGGAGTGAGGTATTGGTTACAGTCTTTCGGAGTGAGGTATTGGTTGCAGTCTATAGGGGTGAGGTATTGGTTGCAGTCTATAGGGATGAGGTATTGGTTACAGTCGATAGGGGTGAGGTATTGGTTACAGTCTATCGGAGTGAGGTATTGGTTACAGTCTTTCGGAGTGAGGTATTGGTTGCAGTCTATAGGGGTGAGGTATTGGTTATAGTCTATAGGAGTGAGGTATTGGTTAGTCTATAGGGGTGAGGTATTGGTTACAGTCTATAGGAGTGAGGTATTGGTTAGTCTATAGGGGTGAGGTATTGGTTACAGTCTATAGGAGTGAGGTATTGGTTACAGTCTATAGGGGTGAGGTATTGGTTAGTCGATAGGGGTGAGGTATTGGTTAAAGTCTATCGGAGTGAGGTATTGGTTACAGTCTATAGGGATGAGGTATTGGTTGCAGTCTATAGGAGTGAGGTATTGGTTACAGTCTAGAGGGATGAGATATTGGTTACAGTCTATAGGAGTGAGGTATTGGTTACAGACTTTAGGAGTGAGTATTGGTTACAGTCTATAGGGGTGAGGTATTGGTTACAGACTTTAGGAGTGAGTATTGGTTACAGTCTAAAAGAGTGAGGTATTGGTTACAGTCTAGAGGGATGAGGTATTGGTTACAGTCTATAGGAGTGAGGTATTGTTTACAGTCTATAGGGATGAGGTATTGGTTACAGTCTATAGGAGTGAGGTATTGTTTACAGTCTATAGGGATGAGGTATTGGTTAAAGTCTATAGGGGTGAGGTATTGGTTACAGTCTATAGGAGTGAGGTATTGGTTACAGTCTTTCGGACTGAGGTATTGGTTGCAGTCTATAGGGATGAGGTATTGGTTAAAGTCTATAGGGGTGAGGTATTGGTTACAGTCTATAGGAGTGAGGTATTGGTTACAGTCTTTCGGAGTGAGGTTTTGGTTACAGTCAATAGGAGTGATGTATTGGTTACAGTCTTTCGGAGTGAGGTATTGGTTACAGTCTGTAGGAGTGAGGTATTGGTTACAGTCTATAGGGATGAGGTATTGGTTACAGTCTGCAGGAGTGAGGTATTGGTTACAGTCTATAGGGGTGAGGTATTGGTTACAGTCTATAGGAGTGAGGTATTGGTTACAGTCTATAGGGATGAGGTATTGGTTACAGTCTTTCGGAGTGAGGTATTGGTTACAGTCTGTAGGAGTGAGGTATTGGTATCAGTCTATAGGAGTGAGGTATTGGTTGCAGTCTATAGGGGTGAGTTATTGGTTACAGTCTGCAGGAGTGAGGTATTGGTTACAGTCTATAGGAGTGAGGTATTGGTTACAGTCTATAGGAGTGAGGTATTGGTTGCAGTCTATAGGGATGAGGTATTGGTTACAGTCTATAGGAGTGAGGTATTGGTTACAATCTATAGGGGTGAGGTATTGGTTACAGTCTATAGGGGTGAGGTATTGGTTGCAGTCTATAGGGGTGAGGTATTGGTTACAGTCTATAGGAGTGAGGTATTGGTTACAGTCTATAGGGATGAGGTATTGGTTACAGTCTATAGGAGTGAGGTATTGGTTACAGTCTATAGGGATGAGGTATTGGTTACAGTCTTTCCGAGTGAGGTATTGGTTACAGTCTATAGGGATGAGGTATTGGTTACAGTCTATAGGAGTGAGGTATTGGTTGCAGTCTATAGGGATGAGGTATTGGTTACAGTCTTTCGGAGTGAGGTATTGGTTACAGTCTATAGGAGTGAGGTATTGGTTACAGTCTATAGGAGTGAGGTATTGGTTGCAGTCTGTAGGGGTGAGGGATTGGTTACAGTCGATAGGAGTGAGGTATTGGTTACAGTCTATAGGGATGAGGTATTGGTTACAGTCTATAGGGATGAGGTATTGGTTACAGTCTATAGGAGTGAGGTATTGGTTACAGTCTATAGGGATGAGGTATTGGTTGCAGTCTATAGGGGTGAGGTATTGGTTACAGACTTTAGGAGTGAGTATTGGTTACAGTCTATAAGAGTGAGGTATTGGTTACAGTCTAGAGGGATGAGGTATTGGTTACAGTCTATAGGAGTGAGGTATTGGTTACAGACTTTAGGAGTGAGTATTGGTTACAGTCGAGAGGGGTGAGGTATTGGTTACAGTCTATAGGAGTGAGGTATTGTTTACAGTCTATAGGAGTGAGGTATTGGTTAAAGTCTATAGGAGTGAGGTATTGGTTACAGTCTATAGGAGTGAGGTATTGGTTGCAGTCTTTCGGAGTGAGGTATTGATTGCAGTCTATAGGGATGAGGTATTGGTTAAAGTCTATAGGGGTGAGGTATTGGTTACAGTCTATCGGAGTGAGGTATTGGTTACAGTCTATAGGGGTGAGGTATTGGTTAGTCGATAGGGGTGAGGTATTGGTTAAAGTCTATAGGAGTGAGGTATTGGTTACAGTCTATAGGGATGAGGTATTGGTTACAGTCTATAGGAGTGAGGTATTGGTTACAGTCTAGAGGGATGAGATATTGGTTACAGTCTATAGGAGTGAGGTATTGGTTACAGACTTTAGGAGTGAGTATTGGTTACAGTCTATAGGGGTGAGGTATTGGTTACAGACTTTAGGAGTGAGTATTGGTTACAGTCTATAAGAGTGAGGTATTGGTTACAGTCTAGAGGGATGAGGTATTGGTTACAGTCTATAGGAGTGAGGTATTGGTTACAGACTTTAGGAGTGAGTATTGGTTACAGTCTATAGGGGTGAGGTATTGGTTACAGTCTATAGGAGTGAGTTATTGTTTACAGTCTATAGGGATGAGGTATTGGTTAAAGTCTATAGGGGTGAGGTATTGGTTACAGTCTATAGGAGTGAGGTATTGGTTACAGTCTTTCGGAGTGAGGTTTTGGTTACAGTCAATAGGAGTGATGTATTGGTTACAGTCTTTCGGAGTGAGGTATTGGTTACAGTCTGTAGGAGTGAGGTATTGGTTACAGTCTATAGGGATGAGGTATTGGTTACAGTCTGCAGGAGTGAGGTATTGGTTACAGTCTATAGGGGTGAGGTATTGGTTACAGTCTATAGGAGTGAGGTATTGGTTACAGTCTGTAGGAGTGAGGTATTGGTATCAGTCTATAGGAGTGAGGTATTGGTTGCAGTCTATAGGGGTGAGGGATTGGTTACAGCCTATAGGAGTGAGGTATTGGTTACAGTCTATAGGGATGAGGTATTGGTTACAGTCTATAGGAGTGAGGTATTGGTTACAGTCTATAGGGATGAGGTATTGGTTGCAGTTTATAGGGGTGAGGGATTGGTTACAGTCTATAGGAGTGAGGTATTGGTTACAGTCTATAGGGATGAGGTATTGGTTACAGTCTATAGGAGTGAGATATTGGTTACAGTCTATAGGGATGAGGTATTGGTTACAGTCTATAGGAGTGAGGTATTGGTTACAGTCTATAGGGATGAGGTATTGGTTACAGTCTTTCCGAGTGAGGTATTGGTTACAGTCTATAGGGATGAGGTATTTGGTTACAGTCTTTCCGAGTGAGGTATTGGTTACAGTCTATAGGAGTGAGGTATTGGTTACAGTCAATAGGAGTGAGGTTTTGGTTGCAGTCTATCAGGGTGAGGTATTGGTTACAGTCTATAGGGGTGAGGTATTGGTTACAGTCTATAGGGGTGAGGTATTGGTTACAGTCTATAGGGGTGAGGTATTGGTTGCAGTCTATAGGAGTGAGGTATTGGTTGCAATCTATAGGGGTGAGGTATTGGTTACAGTCTATAGGGGTGAGGTATTGGTTACAGTCTATAGGAATGAGGTATTGGTTACAGTCTATAGGAGTGAGGAATTGGTTACAGTCTTTCGGAGTGAGGTATTGGTTACAGTCTATAGGAGTGAGGTATTGGTTGCAATCTATAGGGGTGAGGTATTGGTTACAGTCTATAGGGGTGAGGTATTGGTGACAGTCTATAGGAGTGAGGTATTGGTTACAGTCTATAGGAGTGAGGTATTGGTTGCAGTCTATAGGGATGAGGTATTGGTTACAGTCTATAGGGGTGAGGTATTGGTTACAGTCTTTCGGAGTGAGGTATTGGTTACAGTCTATAGGGGTGAGGTATTGGTTGCAGTCTTTCGGGGTGAGGTATTGGTTACAGTCTATAGGAGTGAGGTATTAGTTGCAGTCTATAGGGATGAGGTATTGGTTACAGTCTATAGGGGTGAGGTATTGGTTACAGTCTATAGGAGTGAGGTATTGGTGACAGTCTATAGGGGTGAGGTATTGGTTGCAGTCTTTCGGGGTGAGGTATTGGTTACAGTCTATAGGAGTGAGGTATTAGTTGCAGTCTATAGGGATGAGGTATTGGTTACAGTCTATAGGGATGAGGTATTGGTTACAGTCTATAGGGGTGAGGTATTGGTTGCAGTCTTTCGGGGTGAGGTATTGGTTACAGTCTATAGGAGTGAGGTATTAGTTGCAGTCTATAGGGATGAGGTATTGGTTACAGTCTATAGGGGTGAGGTATTGGTTACAGTCTATAGGAGTGAGGTATTGGTTGCAGTCTTTCGGGGTGAGGTATTGGTTACAGTCTATAGGAGTGAGGTATTGGTTGCAATCTATAGGGGTGAGGTATTGGTTACAGTCTATAGGGGTGAGGTATTGGTTACAGTCTATTGGAGTGAGGTATTGGTTACAGTCTATCGGAGTGAGGTATTGGTTACAGTCTATAGGAGTGAGGTATTGGTTACAGTCTTTCGGAGTGAGGTATTGGTTACAGTCTATAGGAGTGAGGTATTGGTTACAGTCTATAGGGGTGAGGTATTGGTTACAGTCTATAGGAGTGAGGTATTGGTTGCAGTCTTTCGGGGTGAGGTATTGGTTACAGTCTATAGGAGTGAGTTATTGGTTACAGTCTATAGGAGTGAGGTATTGGTTGCAGTCTATAGGGGTGAGGTATTGGTTGCAGTCTATAGGAGTGAGGTATTGGTTACAGTCTATAGGAGTGAGGTATTGGTTACAGTCTATAGGAGTGAGGTATTGGTTGCAGTCTTTCGGAGTGAGGTATTGGTTACAGTCTTTAGGAGTGAGGTATTGGTTACAGTCTTTAGGAGTGAGGTATTGGTTGCAATCTATAGGGGTGAGGTATTGGTTGCAGTCTATAGGGGTGAGGTATTGGTTACAGTCTATAGGGGTGAGGTATTGGTTACAGTCTATAGGGGTGAGGTATTGGTTGCAGTCTTTCGGGGTGAGGTATTGGTTACAGTCTATAGGAGTGAGGTATTAGTTGCAGTCTATAGGGATGAGGTATTGGTTACAGTCTATAGGGGTGAGGTATTGGTTACAGTCTATAGGAGTGAGGTATTGGTTACAGTCTATAGGGGTGAGGTATTGGTTGCAGTCTTTCGGGGTGAGGTATTGGTTACAGTCTATAGGAGTGAGGTATTAGTTGCAGTCTATAGGGATGAGGTATTGGTTACAGTCTATAGGGATGAGGTATTGGTTACAGTCTATAGGGGTGAGGTATTGGTTGCAGTCTTTCGGGGTGAGGTATTGGTTACAGTCTATAGGAGTGAGGTATTAGTTGCAGTCTATAGGGATGAGGTATTGGTTACAGTCTATAGGGGTGAGGTGTTGGTTACAGTCTATAGGAGTGAGGTATTGGTTGCAGTCTTTCGGGGTGAGGTATTGGTTACAGTCTATAGGAGTGAGGTATTGGTTGCAATCTATAGGGGTGAGGTATTGGTTACAGTCTATAGGGGTGAGGTATTGGTTACAGTCTATAGGAGTGAGGTATTGGTTGCAATCTATAGGGGTGAGGTATTGGTTACAGTCTATAGCAGTAAGGTATTGATTACAGTCTATAGGGATGAGGTATTGGTTACAGTCTATAGGAGTGAGGTATTGGTTGCAGTCTTTCGGAGTGAGGTATTGGTTACAGTCTATTGGAGTGAGGTATTGGTTACAGTCTATCGGAGTGAGGTATTGGTTACAGTCTATAGGAGTGAGGTATTGGTTACAGTCTTTCGGAGTGAGGTATTGGTTACAGTCTATAGGAGTGAGGTATTGGTTACAGTCTATAGGGGTGAGGTATTGGTTACAGTCTATAGGAGTGAGGTATTGGTTGCAGTCTTTCGGGGTGAGGTATTGGTTACAGTCTATAGGAGTGAGGTATTGGTTACAGTCTATAGGAGTGAGGTATTGGTTGCAGTCTATAGGGGTGAGGTATTGGTTGCAGTCTATAGGAGTGAGGTATTGGTTACAGTCTATAGGAGTGAGGTATTGGTTACAGTCTATAGGAGTGAGGTATTGGTTGCAGTCTTTCGGAGTGAGGTATTGGTTACAGTCTTTAGGAGTGAGGTATTGGTTACAGTCTTTAGGAGTGAGGTATTGGTTGCAATCTATAGGGGTGAGGTATTGGTTGCAGTCTATAGGGGTGAGGTATTGGTTACAGTCTATAGGAGTCAGGTATTGGTTGCAGTCTTTAGGAGTGAGGTATTGGTTGCAATCTATAGGGGTGAGGTATTGGTTGCAGTCTATAGGGGTGAGGTATTGGTTACAGTCTATAGGAGTGAGGTATTGGTTGCAGTCTATAGGGGTGATGTATTGGTTGCAGTCTATAGGGGTGAGGTATTGGTTACAGTCTATAGGGGTGAGGTATTGGTTGCAGTCTATAGGGGTGAGGTATTGGTTGCAGTCTATAGGGGTGAGGTATTGGTTGCAGTCTATAGGGGTGAGGCCTCCTGTTCCAGGCCTCGGGGGCCATGGCAAGCCAGGAGGATTTTAAACCAATTGCCCCACGTCGCCCCCTTCAGCTCCACCCAAGGCCAATCACTCAACGCAGGTCTGTTTGAGGCCTGAGCTCAGATTTCACCCTCTGTGTTTCAACATGAAGGGAGCGCCAGTCCGAACTGGAACTTTATGGGGTAACTTGAGCCGAGTGTAAATCCCAGTGATTTTACAGCTGGTCCGGTGATTGCAATATAAAGGGTGACAGACCATTGACAGCTGTGCTTCGGAGGCCCAGGGAAATCTACTCTCGCTTCACTCTGTTCGACATGGACAGGCCTGGTGTCATATGTCAGGCCCAGTCAGCCAGCTGCTCGAGGCTCGTGGGTTCTTAAACGGAGTGGGACTCGTTCAACAACAATAATCTGCATTTATATAGTGCCTTTAATGTCGTAACACATCCCCCAGGGCGCTTCACGGGAACGTAAACGGTCAAAACACATCCCCCGAGCCGCACAAGGAGATATGAGGGGCAGGCGACCAAAAGCTCGGCCGAAGAGGGAGCGTCTTAAAGGAGGAGAGAGAGCGAGAGAGAGAGAGAGAGAGATAGGGAGAAGCGGAGAGGTTTGGGAAGGAATTCCAGAGCTTGGGCCTCCTGGCAGCTGGAGGCACGGCCGCCGATGGTGTGTGTGTGTCTGTCTGTCTCTCTCTGTGCCTCTCTGTATGTGTGTCTGTCCTTGTGTGTCTCTGTCTGTCTGGCCGTCTCTCTGTCTCTGCCTGTGTCTGTCTCTGCCTGTGTGTGTCTGTGCCTCTGTCTGTCTGTGTGTTTGTGTCTGTCTCTGCCTGTCTGTCTCTGTCTGTGTGCCTCTGCCTGTCTGTCTGCTGTCTGTGTGTCTCTCCGCCTGTCTGTGTCTGTATCTGTTTGTATCTCTCTGTGTGTCTCTGTCTGTCTGTGTGTGGCTGTCTCTGTGTCTCTGCCTGTCTCTGTGTCTGTCTCTGTCTGTGTGTATGTATCTGTCTCTGCCTGTCTGTCTCTGTCTCTCTGTGTCTTTGTGTCTGTGTGCCTCTGCCTGTCTGTCTGCTGTCCGTATGTCTCTGCCCATCTGTGTCTGTTTGTTTGTGTCTGTCTGTGTGTCTCTGCCTGTCTGTGTCTGTTTGTTTGTGTCTGTCTGTGTGTCTCTGCCCGTCTGTGTCTGTTTGTTTGTGTCTGTCTGTATGTCTCTGCCCGTCTGTGTCTGTTTGTTTGTGTCTGTCTGTGTGTCTCTGCCCGTCTGTGTCTGTTTGTTTGTGTCTGTCTGTGTGTCTCTGCCTGTCTGTCTGCTGTCTGTGTGTCTCTGCCCGTCTGTGTCTGTGTGTTCTGATGGTTGGAGAGGGGTGCGGGGTAAGGGGAGGGGGAGGGGAGGACGCTCCCTCCTGTCCTGCTGAAACCCATTGTCCCTCTGACCCACGGTGATACCTGAGGCACACGGATGCAGCCAGACTGCTGTTGGCCCATTGTTAAACCCTTCCCATTGTGGAACGTCTCACCTCTCCCACTGAGACAAACTCCTCCCAGCCTCCTCCCCCTGGGGACTAGACTCTCCTTCCTCCGCCACCTCCCCTCAGCACACCCTGTTCAGGATTAAACCCCCTGCCCCCCACCCCCCTCACCCCCCCCCCCCACAACACCTTGCTGTCCTCCTCTGCGGGGCGAGGTGTTCTGGTGCTGCCAACACCCTGCCTGCAACAGCAGCAGATGTTGGAGGATATTCAGAGCGAGGCAGAGCACGTCGAGGACTGATCCTGTTGTAAAGAAAAGCTCTGCAGGCGAGCTGCACAAACACAATGCTGTTATCAACTCCTGCTGTCGGTTCAGGAAGCACGGAGAGGTGACGAGGTGGTGGGGGGGGGTGGGGGAGTGGGGGAGGGAGGGAGGGGGGAATGTGGGCTGTGGGAGACAGAGAGAAATGAGAGAGGACAATGTCTGACAGAGCACGGCACCAGACCGACTCAGAGGGAGGCAATTCCGACTACTCCGGAGAGCAGAGAGAGAGAGAGAGGCTGAGAGGGGCAGAGCGAACACTCGTCAGGAGGCGGACTGAGAGAAGGTGACAGAGGGAGAGACTGAGACACAAAACAGGGAAAGGGAGAGGCAGAAGGAGAGAGGGAGGGGGAGACAAAAAGAGGGAGGGAGAGAGAGAAAGGGAGAAGGAGAGACAAAGAGAGGGAGAGACAAAGAGGGAGAGAGAGAGACGGGGTGGGGGGAGAGAGAGAGAGACGGGGGGGAGAGACAAAGGGAGAGAGACAGAAAGAGAGACTGAGAGAGAGAGAGAGAGAGAGAGGGACAGAGAGAGAGAGAGAGAGAACTAGTCTGAGAGGTTAGTGACTGCTCTCTCTCTCTCTCTCTCTCTGTGGGACTCTGTCGCAGGCACTTCACCGACACAGCAGTGGTACTGTCGTCTCCTGCACAAGCAGGGAGTCAGTGCTGGGAGAAAAACCCGGGGCCCTGATCTCCCCAAGTGGTGATGCTCGCTGTCTCTCTGTATCCTGGCCTCCCCACTTGGTGTCAGTATCACAGCTAGCTGTGTGTAAAGCCGAGACCAGCGTTCCTGCACCGCTTCTCAAGGTAAGGACTCTCCCCAGCTGCAAAATACATCATTGTGTGCAGTTATCCGCAAGGCGATGTCTCTCACGGAGAGGGCAGAGACTGGGAGAAGCTGGGATTGTTCTCCTTAGAGCAGAGAAGGTTAAAGGGGGTCAAACTGTTTCCACTGTCGGAGGGTCAGTACTGAGGGAGTCCGGCTCTGTCGGAGGGTCAGTGCTGAGGGAGTGCCGCACTGTCGGAGGGTCAGTACTGAGGGAGTGCCGCACTGTCGGAGGGTCAGTACTGAGGGAGCCCCGCACTGTCGGAGGGTCAGTGCTGAGGGAGCGCCGCACTGTCGGAGGGTCAGTGCTGAGGGAGCGCCGCACTGTCGGAGGGTCAATACTGAGGGAGCGCCGCACTGTCGGAGGGTCAGTACTGTGGAAGTGCCGCACTGTCGGAGAGTCAGTGCAGAGGGAGCCCCGCACTGTCGGAGGGTCAGTACTGAGGGAGCCCCGCACTGTCGGAGGGTCAGTGCTGAGGGAGCCCCGCACTGTCGGAGGGTCAGTACTGAGGGAGTGCCGCACTGTCGGAGGGTCAGTACTGAGGGACCCCGCACTGTGTGAGATGCTGAACCTCCCAGGTGGATGTAAAAGATCCCACTGCCGCTGTTTGAAAGAAGAGAATTTTGGGGGAGGGGGGGCTAGTTCTCACCGGTGGCCCAAGGAATATTTATCCCTCAGCCAACATCACAAAAGCAGTTATCAGGTCATTATCACATTGCCGTTTGTGGGATCCTGCTGTGCACACATTATCCTCTGTGTTTCCAAAATTACAACGGTGACCACACTCTAAGTAATTAACTGTCTGTGAATTGCTTTGGGAATGCAAGTTGTTGTCAGAACAGTGTTGAGGGAGCTTTACTCTGTATCTAACCCCCGTTTTTTCTTTCTCTTTTTTTTTCTTTAAGGTGGCCTTTATACCCCAGGGCCCTTTTATATTTTCCATGTTGAGGGGGCCTTTATTCCTCAGGCCCCCTTTATATACATATTTACAAAAATAACTTTATTAAAACAGAAAAAATAAACCAAAACTCAAATTAAAATGCCATTCTCGGCGTCGACAATGCACTCCAGTCCCTGCGGTGCCCACCGGTCGCGGAAGGCCTCAAGCGTACCGGCGGACACCGCATGCTCCTTTTCCAGGGACACCCGGGCGCGAACGTAACCGCGGAAGAGGGGCAGGCAATCGGGGAGGACGGACCCCCCGACAGCCCGCAACCTGGACCTGTGAATTGCCACCTTGGCCAGGCCCAGGAGCAGACCGACGAGGAGATCCTCCTCCCGGCCCGAGCCCCTCCGCACCGGGTGCCCAAAGATCAGGAGCGTGGGACTGAAGTGCAGCCAGAACTTGAGGAGCAGCCCCTTCAGATACTCAAATAGGGGCTGCAACCTCGCACACTCCATATATACATGGAACACGGACTCGTCCAGGCCGCAGAAAGTACAGGTGGCCTGGGAGTCCGTGAACCTACTTAAAAGTCTATTGCACGGGACTGCTCTGTGCAGCACCCTCCACCCCAGGTCCCCGATGTAAAGGGGGAAGACTCCCGCGTAGAGAGACCTCCATCGGGGTTTCCCCTCGCTGCCAGATGGCAACGCGGACCGCCAGGGTGTGTCCGGCCGGCTGATGAGGGCGAGGAAGTGGAGAGTGTGCAGGAGCAGCCCGTACAGGAAACCCCTCCGCACCGATTGGAATGGCACGGAGGGCATTTCCGAGAGGCGGCTCGGGTTGTGCGGGGTCGGCTCCCGAGGAGGGTTTCGGGGCTTGGGTCCAATGAGCAGTTCCGGCCGAACTGGGGTCAGCTCGGCCGGAAGCGCTCCACACTCCCGAGCCCCCTCGCCACCCGCAGTGATGGGCGTCCCGGGGGTTTCGGCTACTCCTCCGCCCGCCGGACCGTCCCCGGAGTCGGCCGCCCGGAAAGCCGAGGCGCTCTCCTCCGCCGGCGGAGGAGCACCCTGACTGGAGGCGACCATGTTCCAGACTCGGAATAGATCCCGGTAAAAGACAGGCAACTCCCTCAGAGAGGTGCGGTTAACGGACTCCACCGGGAGCTACGTGTCGTCTTGAACACAGTGACACTGGCGGAAAAAATACGTCGCACGGGATCAGAGGTGAGCTGGCAAGACGGATACAGAACTGGCTCGGTCACAGAAGACAGAGGGTAGCAGTGGAAGGGTGTTTTTCTGAATGGAGGGATGTGACTAGTGGTGTTCCACAGGGATCAGTGCTGGGACCTTTGCTGTTTGTAGTATATATAAATGATTTGGAGGAAAATGCAGCTGGTATGATGAGTAAGTTTGCGGACGACACAAAGGTTGGTGGAGTTGCGGATAATGATGAGGATTGTCAGAGGATACAGCAGGATATAGATCGGTTGGAGACTTGGGCGGAGAAATGACAGATGGAGTTTAATCCGGACAAATGTGAGGTAATGCATTTTGGAAGGTCTAATGCTGGCGGGAGGTATACAGTAAATGGCAGAACCCTTAGGAGTATTGACAGGCAGAGAGATCTGGGCGTACAGGTCCACAGGTCACTGAAAGTGGCAACGCAGGTGGATAAGGTAGTCAAGAAGGCATATGGCATGCTTGCCTTCATCGGTCGGGGCATAGAGTATAAAAATTGGCAAGTCATGTTGCAGCTGTACAGAACCTTAGTTAGGCCACACTTAGAATATTGCGTGCAATTCTGGTCGCCACACTACCAGAAGGACGTGGAGGCTTTGGAGAGGGTACAGAGGAGGTTTACCAGGATGTTGCCTGGTCTGGAGGGTATTAGCTATGAGGAGAGGTTGGAAAAACTTGGATTGTTTTCACTGGAACGACGGAGGTGGGTGGGCGACATGATAGAGGTTTACAAAGTTATGAGCGGCACGGACAGAGTGGATAGTCAGAAGCTTTTTCCCAGGGTGGAAGAGTCAGTTACTAGGGGACATAGGTTTAAGGTGCGAGGGGCAAAGTTTAGAGGGGATGTGCGAGGCAAGTTCTTTACACAGAGGGTGGTGAGTGCCTGGAACTTGCTGCCGGGGGAGGTGGTGTAAGCAGATACGATAGCGACGTTTAAGAGACATCTTGACAAATATATGAATAGGAAGGGAATAGAGGGATATGGGCCCCGGAAGTGCAGAAGGTGTTAGTTTCCGCAGGCATCAAGATCGGCGCAGGCTTGGAGGGCCGAATGGCCTGTTCCTGTGCTGTACTGTTCTTTGTTCTTTGTTCTTTTGTCACCAGCGCACACCATCTGGGAGGACGCTCGACGTACAGGTATCTCTGCAGGGTCCGAAGGCGGAGAGTCGCAGCCTGGGTGCGGACGCACACCAGCGACTGACCGCCCTCCTCAATCGGGAGACTCAGGACCGCAGCAGAGACCCAGTGTTTCCTCTTGCCCCAGAAGAAATCAACGAGTTTCTTCTGGATCTTGGTGGCGAATGCAGGGGGCGGGGCTAAAGTAACCAACCGGTACCACAGCATGGAGGCCACCAGTTGGTTTATGACCAGCGCTCGGCCCCTGTAGGAAAGCACTCGGAGCAGTCCTGTCCAGTGCCCCAGCCGAGTGGTGACTTTCGCCTCCAACTCCTGCCAGTTTGCCGGCCAGGCTTCCTCAGCGGGGCTAAGGTGGACTCCCAGATCGAGGAGGTGCGTGGTGCTCCACACAAAAGGTGTCATCTCCTCCGGCAGGGAGTCCACCCGCCACTGACCCACCAGGAGTCCGGAACATTTCTCCCAATTGATCCTCGCGGAGGACGCGGCAGAAAAGGTCTGCTGGCAGTCGTGCATCCTCCGCAAGTCAACGGGATCTGTGACCACGAGGAGCACGTCTTTGGCGTAAGCCGAGAGGACGACCCGCATGGCCGGCTCGCGCAGAGCCAATCCCATCGACCTCCTGCGAAGCAGGCACAGGAAGGGCTCCACGCAGATGGTATACAATTGGCCGGACATGGGGCATCCCTGACGCACTCCTCTCCCAAAGCGAAGGGGCGCCGTCAAGGACCCGTTAACTTTGACTAGACACTCTGCGGCGGCGTATAAAAGTCAGACCCAGGCCACAAAATGCTGCCCGAGTCCGAAAGCGCACAGAGTCCCGAAAAGGTAATCGTGATCCACCCTGTCAAACGCCTTCTCCTGATCGAGGGAGAGAAAGGCGACCGACTGACCAGTCCTCTGGGAAAGATGGATCAGGTCCCGGACCAGGTGGATGTTGTCCTGGATGGACCGGCCCGGGACCGTGTCGGACTGGTCGGGGTGGATCATGTGGGCCAGCACGGAGCCCAGGCGGGTAGACATAGCCCGGGCAAAGATCTTATAATCCGTGCTGAGGAGGGAGACCGGACGCCAGTTTTTAAGCAGGCGGAGATCGCCCCTCTTCGGCAGTAGGACAATGACCGCCCTGCGCCACGAGAGGGGCATCTCCCCGGTCGCCAGGCTTTCCCCCAGGACTTGCGCGTAATCGTCCCCCAGGACGTCCCAGAACGCCCTGCGGAACTCCACAGTCAACCCATCCAGCCCTGGGGATTTGCCCCTCGAGAGCTGGTGGAGGGCGCCGGTCAGCTCCGCCAACGTGAGCGGAGCCTCCAATCTATTGATTCGCAACCCTCCTCCTCCAGACCTCCACGTGAAGGAACTGGAGTCGGGATGGAGATTCCGCCAGACGTCCACCAAGTTAAGGGAGCTGATCAGTCCCCTCAACTTCTCCACCGACGCTTGGCCGCGCTGGGGACCGGAGCGATCCCCCACCTCGAGGGTGCAGTTAAAATCCCCCCCGAGGATGATGCACTCGCCGCTATCGATGGAGCTCAAGAGAGCGGACACTTCTTCAAAGAAGCGCGCTTGCAACGCGCCGAGCCTGGGCGCGTACACGTTCACAAAGTGGAGCGGCACACTACCCAGGCGAACGGCAAGGTGGAGCAAGCGGCCCGGCACTAGCTCCTTGACCCCCAAGATCTCCGGCTGAAAAGTCGGGGCCAACAAGATAGCCACCCCACTAGAAATAGGGGTGAGGTGACTCATGTAGACCCCACCCTGCCACTCCAGGAGCCAGGTGGCTTCGTCTCCCGGAACGATGTGGGTTTCCTGCAGAAAGCTCACCGCGTATCTCCCTTCCCTGAGGACTCAGATTGTGAAATCTGCGGTGAGACCCCCTGCTGCCGTTGATGTTGAGGCTGGCTATGGTTATCTTCATGTCAAAAGATACTTAAAACCCGTCACCAACAGCTCACTGTGAGGAGGGAGTGGAAGTGTACCTGGCCTTCCACTCCCCCAGCAACCCATTGAGGAACATATTAAAACGGCGCCTCTCAACCAGTTTCACGCTCGCGCGCTTGCCCGCTTTCTTCAGGGCGGCACGGACGGACTGTATGATCAGCGCCAGATTCGACCAACGGCCGAGGGCCAGCTGAACTTTATCGCGGCAACCCCTGCAAGCCACGAGAAAATCCCGGAGTTCCGCCGTGGGGATGAGAGGAGATTCAATGGGAGGCACGAGGGACTCCACCACCTCACTGGCGATGGAATCAAGGTCATCCTCCGTGCCCCACACCAAATCCCCATCCTCCTCCAGGTCGTCACCGCCAGCGACCGACACATCCACCATACATGGTGGTGCGGACGTCCCGGCCGCGCCAGCTGATCCCGCCTCCGTCACGATCCCACCCCCAGGATCGATGGCGGAGGAGTCCTCTCTGGGTTCTATTGTGAAACTGGAGCCTGTGGGCGCCAGCAGTTCAGGACCGCCCTCCACCTCCGTCCCCAGGCCAATGAGTGGTCCAGGGGAGACAGAAGTTCCCGACTCCGGAAATCCAGCCGGAGCCGAGACCGGAGGCGGATAGAGGAGGCCATCTCCCGCTCCGCCAGCACCCACAGGCCCAGCAGATGGGGCAGCATTCTCGGTTATAACCGGGTCGGGTTATTCAGGGCACCCGACCCAGTGGCAGAATGGGCGGCGTCCCCAGGCTCCCCCACAACAAGCAGAGCTCCACTGGCTTCCCCTGGAGGGGCCACATGTACAGGTGTCTCCCCCTCCACTCCATCCTGAGGAATAGGGAGCTCCTGCCCGGACTTTGTAGCCTTGGTGGTGGCGGTCGGGGAAACCTGGGGACCCGAAACAGGAGACAGCTCCCCTCCAACAGATGGACCCTGCGCCTCAGGGCCCCTTGTTACCTCAGTGGAGGGGTGCCTTCTCCTCTTTTTCCCAGTCGGGTGCGGAGGCTCAGAGACCTCCATGTCATCAGAGGCCTCCGCACTCTTTTTTTATTCACCCTGGGCCTGAGCCCAGCCCTGGGGCAAGTTGACTCCCCGAGATCGGGCCTTGGGCTGAGCTCAGACTCAGGGAGTGTCATGGTGTCTAGGGGACGCGCCTCTTGATGTTTATTTCTCCTCCGCGCCTTCCTTCCACTTGGGGGGGCACCCCTCTCCCTGCCGGAGGCCGTGAAAACCACAGCCTCCGGTACCGACTGAATGGTATCTGGTGGTGGTGTAGGGGGGGTGGGAGGAGGTGCAGCGTCGCCACCCCGGGCCGCCGAGTTGCAATTGGCAGCCGGGAGGTTGGGGCAGTTCTTACGAACATGCCCCACCCCCTTACAGACATGGCACCGCACCCCGTCCAAGGTCCAGAAGACGCGGTAGGCCGTCCCCTGGAACTCTACATTAAAGTGGCCCTCTGTAACCTCCTCCCGCGCCAGCTGCATGAATAACTAGCGGCGGAAGGAGTACACGTGTCGGAGGCTGTTCTCCCGAAGACCGAGCGGGACTGGGGTGAGCCCCGTCTTTACCTCCCCCAGATGGTGCAGGTGGGGAAGGAGGAGCTCACCAGGAATGAAGGGCGGGACATTGGATAGAATGAGCCTTTGCGCAGTGGCCTCCAGGGGGGCCACTGGCAGAAAGGTCCCACCCACGGTGAGCCCCTTGCTCAGAGCCAGGGACACCGCCCGCTCGGTCTTCAGGAATAACACTGCCTTCCCGTACATTTTAGAGGCTGCAACAATGGCCGAAGGGCCGACAACCTCGGCCATTGCTTTCACACATGGCCCTATCGTCATGTTCGGGTGGACGTAGCTCTTGACCCCATGCTTCGATGTTAATAAAGCAAATGGTGACGGGGCAACAGGTGCAGCTGCAGCAGCCGCAGCAGCATATGTACGGGAAGGCCCCGCCACCGGCTAAGGAGGGCTTGCCATGGGGTCTAAGAGCTACGTCCACCCCCTAGAAGCAAAGCAAATTTACACAATTGAAACAAAAAAAAAGCAAACTTTAAACAAGGTGGAGTGGGAGTAGAGGAGGATGGGGTAGGATGGTAAAGGAAAAGGGGAGGATAGGTGACTGAGGCAACTGAGTGGAGGAAGGAAGAGAAAGGCTGAAAGGGATGTTTGATCCAACTGCCAGTTGGAGCACTTTTATAACAATTAGTCCAAAACTGTTTGTTGTCTTCCAGTTGGGGGAGGCTTCTTCGCCTGGGACGGCTGGAGCCACCCGGTACTCTCCTCTTCTGATTTTAACAAAAGAAATCTTCACCCGGGCAACTCCAGCTGTCCCGAGCAAGCAGGGAGCTCCCTGTGTGCAAGCACCAATTCAAATACAGGGGCCCCCTACTGGATTTGGCAGCCCCACCCAAGTCTTCCGGCCTCTTCTCCCTCCCACAAACAGTCCAAACTTAAGAGTTCTTCAGGTGCCCTGACACCCACCTCTCCAAAACAATTGCAGCCTTCCTTGATGGTTTCTCTCCACTCTGCATTCACCTCTCTCCAATTACTCCAGTCTCCACTCTCCACTCTGCAGTTGCTGCAGCACAGGTGCAGCTGCTCCCCCTGATTGCTGGCAGGATGTGCTCCAAATTGCCCAGCCAATCCCAGTACTGTACCTGTCCTGGGAGTGTTTGATGGGGACAGTGGAGAGGGAGCTTTACTCTGTATCTAACCCCCCGTACTGTACCTGTCCTGGGAGTGTTTGATGGGGACAGTGTAGAGGGAGCTTTACTCTGTATCTAACCCCCCGTACTGTACCTGTCCTGGGAGTGTTTGATGGGGACAGTGTAGAGGGAGCTTTACTCTGTATCTAACTCCCGTACTGTCCCTGTCCTGGGAGTGTTTGATGGGGACAGTGTAGAGGGAGCTTTACTCTGTATCTAACCCCCCGTACTGTACCTGTCCTGGGAGTGTTTGATGGGGGACAGTGTAGAGGGAGCTTTACTCTGTATCTAACCCCCGTACTGTACCTGTCCTGGGAGTGTTTGATGGGGACAGTGTAGAGGGAGCTTTACTCTGTATCTAACCCCCCGTACTGTACCTGTCCTGGGAGTGTTTGATGGGGGACAGTGTAGAGGGAGCTTTACTCTGTATCTAACTCCCGTACTGTACCTGTCCTGGGAGTGTTTGATGGGGACAGTGTAGAGGGAGATTTACTCTGTACCTAACCCCCCGTACTGTACCTGTCCTGGGAGTGTGTGATGGGGACAGTGGAGAGGGAGATTTACTCTGTATCTAACCCCCGTACTGTACCTGTCCTGGGAGTGTTTGATGGGGACAGTGTAGAGGGAGATTTACTCTGTATCTAACCCCCGTACTGTACCTGTCCTGGGGAGTGTGTGATGGGGGACAGTGTAGAGGGAGATTTACTCTGTATCTAACCCCCCGTACTGTACCTGTCCTGGGGTGTGTTTGATGGGGGACAGTATAGAGGGAGCTTTACTCTGTATCTAACTCCCGTGCTGTACCTCTCACGATGCTTGCTCACCTCTACTCAGCTACGTTCGAGGTTAAATCCTGAGGTTGAAACGAGCAGTTGACAATCGGCTGCCCTGGCTGCGAACCAAATGTGCACCTTGGAAAGGAATTTGACAAAAGTCTTCATTCCAGGGTGCTCATCCCAAATATTTCCATCCAATGCAGGGTGCAGGGGAATGAAAACCTCAGCGCAGCCGAAATAGAGCAACATAACCGGCTCCCTCCTCCCGATTCTCCAGTTGTCCTTTTTCTCTCTGTTCCGGATTTAGACCCAGCTCTTTGTTTTAAACAGCGAGACGATCTGTAATTATTTCACGGTGAGCGGGCTGAAGCTTGCAGTCCCTTTCACCAGCTCTTCTCAATACCTCAGGACGTCCTCGCTGCCCCGGAAACACTCCTGAAGTGGGGTCACTGTCGCAGTGTCGGAAACGGGGCAGCCAATTTGCGCACAGCAAGATCCCACAAACAGCAACACGATAACAACCGGATGATCTGGGGTTTTTTTTTTTTAATTTTTGGGTCTGGTCGAGGGATAGATTTTGGCCACAGGAAACCCCGGGGGGAGAACGTCCGCGCCCGAGGACAGATGGGGGGGGGCCCTCGGTGTAACAGTCTCGACTGCGTGCTCTACAACGTGTCGGGGAGCGCTTGTAGCAGAGCTACACCGCCCCCCCCCCCCCCCCCCCCCACCCTGACCCGTGTGCTTTACGATGCGTCAGTGCAGGGTACGATGTCGGAGGACCTGCCGGGTCCGAGGCCGCGCGCCCAGCGGGAGAGACCGGACGACGGTGGTGGGGAGCCAGAGCTGTTGGATGGACCAGGTGCTGACGGCTCACCCGAGCTTCTCGACAGGCTCCAAGCACTCGAGGTAACGGCTTCTGTCACTTCATTAATGTACAATGTGGAGGGGAGTGTGGGGGCCTACCTGTCCCATTCTGCACGTCCGTCACAGACTGTACACAGGATCCAGTCTCTGGACCAGAGGGACTGGGTGCTCCTCGTCAGGCCCAGGGGCAACATAACACACTCAGTGATAACTGACTGCCCTGGGTCTGCCTCCGAACTCACTGACTGGGCTGCCTAAGACAGCCTGGGGCGCTGAGGTCTGGTGACAGGTGGGGGGCAGGGAGAGGGAGGAGGGGAGGGGGTGGGGAGAGTGTTCTGAACTGAAACCTCGTAAAGTGGGGGGGGGGGGGTGCCACAGGGAGGCAGACAGAGAGGGAGAGAGAGTGACAGAGAGATAGAGGGACAGAGAGATGCAGAGAGAGTGAAAGAGAGAGAGAGAGAGAGAAAGACAGAGTGCCAGTGTGTGAGAAACAGAGAGTGACACTGCCAGTGTGAGAAAGAGAGAGAGAGACAGAGTGAGAGAAGCTAGGAATCCTGCGGCGAGGGACTCACCTCCTGACTCCCCAAAGCCTGTCCACCATCTACAAGGCACAAGTCAGGAGTGTGATGGAATACTCTCCAATTGCCTGGATGGGTGCAGCTCCAACAACACTCAAGAAGCTCGACACAGGGCGGCACAGTGGCGCAGTGGTTAGCACCGCAGCCTCACAGCTCCAGGGACCCGGGTTCGATTCCGGGTACTGTCTGTGTGGAGTTTGCAAGTTCTCCCTGTGTCTGCGTGGGTTTCCTCCGGGTGCTCCGGTTTCCTCCCACAAGCCAAAAGACTTGCAGGTTGATAGGTAAATTGGCCATTATAAATTGTCACTAGTATAGGTAGGTGGTAGGGAAATATAGGGACAGGTGGGGATGTTTGGTAGGAATATGGGATTAGTGTAGGATTAGTATAAATGGGTGGTTGATGTTCGGCACAGACTCGGTGGGCCGAAGGGCCTGTTTCAGTGCTGTATCTCTAATCTAATCTAATCTAAAAAAAACCATCCAGGACAAAGCAGCCCGCTTGATTGGCACCCCATCTACAAACATTCACTCCCTCCACCACCGATGCACAGTGGCAGCAGTGTGTACCATCTACAAGATGCACTGCAGCAATGCACCAAGGCTCCTTCAACAGCACCTTCCAAACCCGCGACCTCTACCAACTAGAAGAACAAGGGCAGCAGATGTATGGGAACACCACCACCTGCAAGTTCCCCTCCAAGTCACACACCATCCTGACTGGGAACTATATCGCCCGTTCCTTCACTGTCGCTGGGTCAAAATCCTGCAACTCCCTTCCTAACAGCACTGTGGGTGTACCTACCCCACATGGACTGCAGCAGTTCAGGAAGGCAGCTCACCACCACCTTCTCAAGGGGCAATTAGGGATGGGCAATAAATGCTGGCCTGGCCAGCAACGCCCACATCCCATGAATGAATTTAAAAAAGAGAAACAGAGAGCAAGAGTGAGTGAGAAACAGAGAGGGGGAGAAAGAGAGAGTGAGAAACAGGGGGAGAAAGAGAGAGTGAGAAACAGGAGAGAGAGAGAGAGAGCGAGTGAGAAACAAAGGGAGAGAGAGAGTGAGAAACAGAGGGGGAGAAAGAGAGAAACAGAGGCGGAGAGAGATAGAGTGAGTGAGGGAATGAGTGAGAGGGAGACAGAGAGGGAGAGAGTATTTGAGAGAGACAGACAGACAGAGAAAGGAACGGAAAGGAGCGATCTTTTCTCTGGAGAAGAGGAGGCTGAGGGGGTGACCTGATTCAACTCTTTAAAATGATGATGGGTTTCGATCGGGTAGACATAGAGAAGATGTTTTCACTTGGGGGGGAGACCAGAACTAGGGGGTCATCAATATAAGTGGGTGGGGGGGGGGGGTGGAGATGAAGTAGGGAGTGGGAGGAGGCTCGTGTGGAGCAGGAACACCGGCAGGGAGCCGATGGGTTGAATCTCTGTGCCATTGTTTTGGATATAACTGGGCTGAGAGTTTTTCCAAGTGTCTCTCTCTCTCTGGCACTGCCTCCTGACAGATTGAAATGTTCTGATTCCAGGAGGAAAACACAGCCCTAGCTTTGGCCAACGACACTCAGCGGGACGCTTACGAACGCTGTCTAGACGAGGTAAGTGGCTGGACGGGGTAAATCCCGCGCCCGTATTCGTCACACAAGAGTGGTACGGAGTTTGTGAGGACGGGTCTGGGCTGCGTAGTCCGCGGGGAGTTGCTGTGATCTGGAACGCGCTGCCTGAAAGGGCGGTGGAAGCAGATTCAATAGTAACTTTCAAAAGGGGGGAATTGATAAATACTGGAAGGGGGGAAATTGGCAGGGATGTGGGAGAAAGAGCAGGAGGGGGGGAGGGGGGTACTAATTTCAAAGAGCCAGCACAGGCACGACGGGCCGAATGGACTCCTCCTGTGCTGTGTGGTTCTGAAATTCCCACTCCCGATGGCTGTGCAGGAAAGCCAGTAGGTGGATGGGAACTGAGGGTGGGTTTCACAGTGATGCATCTACAGTCGAATAGTCTAGCCAGTAGCTCCGTGAACTTGGTCACTTTGTAGAGCATTTTTAGTGGAGCAAACACAGTGATTATTTTATCTCTCTCCTCTCCTCCTCTCTGTCCTGTCTCTCTCCTCTCTCTCTCTCTCTCTCTCCTCCCCCTCTATCTCTCGCTCCTCCCTCTCTCTGTCCTGTCTCTCTCTCTCTCTCTCTCTCTCTCCCCCTCTATCTCTCGCTCCTCTCCTCCTCTCTGTCCTGTCTCTCTCTCTCTCTCTCTCTCCCCCTCTATCTCTCGCTCCTCCCTCTCTCTCCCCTCCTCCCTCTCTCTTCTCACAGGTGGCGACTCACGTTGTTCAGGCTCTGCTTAACCAAAAGGTAAATATTCTGGCGCTGCTGTTAATTCACTCCTGGTCACTATCGTTCCCCTTCTCCCCATCCCCCCACTTCTGCCCATTCTCCCCATCCTCCCTCCCCTCCCCCCCATTCCCCCCCTTCTCCCCATCCTCCCCTCCCCCCATCCCCCCTCTCCCCATCCCCCCTACCCCCTCCCTCCTCTCCCCATCCCCCTCTGTCCCATTCCCCCCTCCCTCTTCCCGCCTCCCCTTCCTCTTCCCATCTTCCCCCTCTCTCCCACCCCCCTCTCCTTACCTTCCACCCCTCTCCCCTTCCCACTCTTCCCCCCCCCACTCTCCCCTCCCCCTCTCTCCCTTCCCCTCTCTCCCTTCCCCTCCCCCCCCCACTCTCCCCTCCCTTCCCATCTTCCCCCTCCCCTCTCCCCCTCCCCTCTCCCCCTCCCCTCCCCTTACCTTCCACCCTCTCCCTTCCCCTCGCTTCCTCCTTCCCTTCCCCTCCCCCCTCCTCCCACCTTCCCTTCCCCTCCCACTCCTCCCTCTCCCCATCCCCCATCTGTCCCATTCCCCCTCCCCCCCCTCTCCCCTCTCCCCCTCCGTCCCATTCCCCCCCCCCCTTCCCCGCCTCCCCTTCCTCTTCCCATCTTCCCCCTCTCTTCCACACCCCTCTCCTCTCCCCTCCCCCTCTCCTTACCTTCCCCCCCTCTCCCCTTCCCCCTCTCCCTCTCCTTACCTTCCACCCTCTCCCTTCCCCTCGCTTCCCCTCTTCCCTCCCCCACCACACTCCCTTCCCGTCCCCCCCACTCTCCCCTCCCTTCCCATCTTCCCCCTCCCCCTTCACCCCCTCTCCCTCCCCCTCCCCTTACCTTCCACCCCTCTCCCCTTCCCCTCTCTCCCTTCCCATCCCCCCCCACTCTCCCCTCCCTTCCCATCTTCCCCTCCCCCCTCCCCTTCACCCCCTCTCCTCTCCCCTTACCTTCCACCCCTCTCCCCTTCCCCCTCGCTTCCCTTGCCACTCTCTCCCTCCCCCCTCTCTCCCTTCCCCTCCCCCGTTGGGACTCAGGCTGCTCCCTCTCTGTGATTCCAGGACCTGCAGGAAGAATGCATCAAACTGAAGAAGCAAGTCTGTGAGCTGGAGAGACAGAACCGGGTTCTGAGCTCCGCCTTCTGCCAGAGGCTGCAGTCCGGACCGGGCTCCGTCCCGGGGTCACACACGGAGGTACGGAGACTGTCGGGGAGGCTGGCAGGCTGTGGGGGGGGGGGGGGGGGGGGCGGGGGGGGGCGGGAGGCTCGGTCTGTTTCCCGCGGGCCCTATCTGGTGGCCGGTCAGCGCCTTCAGGGACATTATTGGGGTGTCACGGTGGTGTTTACCTCTGGAGACTAATCGCTCGGCGATCTTGTCTTTCCGGGTGGGGGTTTTCTTACAGCTAAACTATTATACAGCACTGAGCTAACTATTTACAGGACATGCCTCTTGGTGTTGCAGTTACAGAGA
>NW_027141662.1:840000-858227 GCF_036365525.1 Heterodontus francisci | reverse complement strand
CCCACACCCTCTACAATCTCATCCCACCCCCCACACACACCCTCTCCACACACACCCACAAAACCCTCCACACCCACCACCCTCTCCACATCCACCCACCCCCACACCCTTATCCACTCTCCCCATCTAAATCAATACTACACACACACACTCTCACCCTCTAATCAATCACCAACACGACAGCACTCTCACCCCCAAAATCATCCACACACACACACTCTCGGACCCCCGAATCATCCACACACCACACACTCTCTCCCCTAATCAATCCACACACACTACACTCTCACCCTCTACTCAATCCACACACACACACACTCTCACCATCTAATCATTCCACACACACACACTCTCACCCTCTATATCATTCCACACACACACACTCTCACCCTCTAATCAATCACACACACACACTCACACCCTCTAATCAATCCACACACCACAACACTCTCACCCCTAATCAAATCCACACACACACACTCTCACCCTCTACATCACATCACACTCCCCCCACCCACCCCCCTCACCCTCTAATCATTCCACACACCACTCTCACACCCACAAATCATCCACCACCCCACACTCCTCACCCTCTAATCATCCACTCACACACACTCTCACCCTCAATCAATCCGACACACACACACTACTCTCACCCCCACACTCTCCCCCTCACTCCACAAACACACACTCTCACCCTCTCTCAATCCACCACACCACTCCCCCCCTCTCTCCAACACCCACTCTCCCAGCATCAATCCACACACACACACTCTCACCCCCTCTAATCAATCACACACACACACTCCCTCACCCCTCTCATCAATCCACACACACACACACTCTCACCCCCTAATCATCCACACACACACACTCTCACCCTCTAATCAATCCACACCACACACTCTCACCCCCTAATCAATCCACACACACACACTCTCACCCCCTAATCAATCCACCACACACACACTCACACCCATCTAATCAATCCACACACACCACACTCTCACCCTCTAATCATCCACACACACACACACACTCTCACCCCCTAATCAATCCACACACACACACTCTCACCCTCTAATCAATCCACACACACACACTCTCACCCTCTAATCAATCCACACACCACCACCCACCCTCAATCCACACACCACACACCTCTAATCATTCCTCACCACACACCCTCCCCTCATCAATCCCACACACACACACTCTCACCCTCTAATCAATCCACACACACACACTCTCACCCTCTAATCAATCCACACACACACACTCTCACCCTCTAATCAATCCACACACACACACTCTCACCCTCTAATCATCCACACACACTCACACTCTCACCTCTAATCAATCACACACACACACTCTCACCCTCTAATCATCCACACACACACACTCTCACCCCCAAATCATTCCACACACACACACTCACCCCTCTAATCAATCCACACACACACACCTCACCCTCTAATCAATCCACACACACACACTCTCACCCTCTAATCAATCCACACACACACACACTCTCACCATCTAATCATTCCACACACACACACTCTCAACCTCTAATCAATCCACACACACACACACTCACCCTCTAATCAATCCACACACACACACTCTCACCCTCTAATCAATCACACACACACACTCTCACCCTCTAATCATCCACACACACACTCTCTCACCCCTCTAATCAATCCACACACACACACTCTCACCCTCTAATCATCCACACACACACACTCTCACCCTCTAATCAATCCACACACACACACTCTCACCCTCTAATCAATCCACACACACACACTCTCACCCTCTAATCAATCCACAATCACACACACACTCACCCTCTAATCAATCCACACACACACACTCTCACCCTCTAATCAATCCACACACACACACTCTCAACCCCTAATCAATCCACACACACACACTCTCACCCTCTAATCAATCCACACAAACACAAAACACACTCTCACCTCTAATCAATCCACACACACACACTCTCACCCTCTAATCAATCCACACACACACACTCTCACCCTCTAATCAATCCACACACCACCACCTCTCACCCCTAATCAATCCACACACACACACTCTCACCCTCTAATCAATCCACACACACACACTCTCACCCTCTAATCAATCCACACACACACACTCTCACCCTCTAATCAATCCACACACACACACTCTCACCCTCTAATCAATCCACACACACACACTCTCACCCTCTAATCAATCCACACACACACACTCTCACCCTCTAATCAATCCACAACACACACACTCTCACCCCTCTAATCAATCCACACACACACTCTCACCCTCTAATCATCCACACACACACACTCTCACCCCTAATCAATCCACACACACACACTCTCACCCTCTAATCAATCCACACACACACACACTCTCACCCTCTAAATCAATCCACACACACACTCTCACCCTCTAATCAATCCACTCCACACACACTCCACCCTCTAATCAATCCACACACACACACACTCACCCTCTAATCAATCCACACACACACACTCTCACCCTCTAATCAATCCACACACACACACTCTCACCCTCTAATCAATCCACACACACACACTCTCACCCCCTAATCAATCCACACACACACACTCTCACCCTCTAATCAATCCACACACACACACTCTCACCCTCTAATCATTCCCACACAAACACACTCTCACCCTCTAATCAATCCACACACACACACTCTCACCCTCTAATCAATCCACACACACACACTCTCACCCTCTAATCAATCCACACACACACACTCTCACCCTCTAATCAATCCACACACACACACTCTCACTCCCTCTAATCAATCCACACACACACACTCTCACCCTCTAATCAATCCACACACACACACTCTCACCCTCTAATCAATCCACACACACACACTCTCACCCTCTAATCAATCCACACACACACACACTCTCACCCCTAATCAATCCACACACACACACTCTCACCCTCTAATCAATCCACACACACACACTCTCACCCTCTAATCAATCCACACACACACACTCTCACCCTCTAATCAATCCACACACACACACTCTCACCCTCTAATCAATCCACACACACACACTCTCACCCTCTAATCAATCCACACACACACACTCTCACCCTCTAATCAATCCACACACACACACTCTCACCCTCTAATCAATCCACACACACACACTCTCACCCTCTAATCAATCCACACACACACACTCTCACCCTCTAATCAATCCACACACACACACTCTCACCCTCTAATCAATCCACACACACACACTCTCACCCTCTAATCAATCCACACACACACACTCTCACCCTCTAATCAATCCACACACACACACTCTCACCCCTCTAATCAATCCACACACACACACTCTCCACCCCCTAATCAATCCACACACACACACTCTCACCCTCCTAATCAATCCACACACACACACTCTCACCCCTAATCAATCCACACCACACACACTCTCCCCTCTAATCAATCCACACACACACACCTCTCACCACTCTAATCAATCCACACACACACACTCACCCTCTAATCAATCCACACACACACACTCTCACCCTCTAATCAATCCACACACACACACTCTCACCCTCTAATCAATCCACACACAACACACTCTCACCCTCTAATCAATCCACACACACACACTCTCCCCTCTAATCAATCCACACACACACACTCTCACCCTCTATCAATCCACACACACACTCACCCTCTAATCAATCCACACACACACACTCTCACCCTCTAATCAATCCACACACACACACTCTCACCCTCTAATCAATCCACACACACACACTCTCACCCTCTAATCAATCCACACACACACACTCTCACCCTCTAATCAATCCACACACACACACTCTCACCCTCTAATCAATCCACACACACACACTCTCACCCTCTAATCAATCACACACACACACTCTCACACCCCTAATCAATCCACACACACACACTCTCACCCTCTAATCAATCCACACACACACACTCTCACCCTCTAATCAATCCACACACACACACTCTCACCCTCTAATCAATCCACACACACACACTCTCACCATCTAATCAATCCACACACACACACTCTCACCCTCTAATCAATCCACACACACACACTCTCACCCGCTAATCAATCCACACACACACACTCTCACCCTCTAATCAATCCACACACACACACTCTCACCCTCTAATCAATCCACACACACACACTCTCACCCTCTAATCATTCACACACACACACTCTCACCCTCTAATCAATCCACACACACACACTCTCACCCTCTAATCAATCCACACACACACACTCTCACCCTCTAATCAATCCACACACACACACTCTCACCCTCTAATCAATCCACACACACACACTCTCACCCCCTAATCAATCCACACACACACACTCTCACCCTCTAATCAATCCACACACACACACTCTCACCCTCTAATCAATCCACACACACACTCTCACCCTCTAATCAATCCACACACACACACTCTCACCCTCTAATCAATCCACACACACACACTCACCCTCTAATCAATCCACACACACACACTCTCACCCCTCTAATCAATCCACACACACACACCTCACCCTCTAATCAATCACACACACACACTCTCACCCTCTAATCAATCCACACACACACACTCTCACCCTCTAATCAATCCACACACACACACTCTCACCCCCCTCTAATCAATCCACACACACACACTCTCACCTCTAATCAATCCACACACACACACTCTCACCCTCTAATCAATCCACACACACACACTCTCACCCTCTAATCAATCCACACACACACACTCTCACCCTCTAATCAATCCACACACACACTCTCACCCTCTAATCAATCACACACACACACTCTCACCATCTAATCAATCCACACACACACACTCTCACCCTCTAATCAATCCACACAAACACACACTCAATCACCACTCACCCTCCTAATCAATCCACACACACACTCTCACCCTCTAATCAATCCACACACACACTCTCACCCTCTAATCAATCCACACACACACACACTCTCACCCTCTAATCAATCCACACACACACACTCTCACCCCCTAATCATCCACACACACACACTCTCACCCCTAATCAATCCACACACACACTCTCACCCTCTAATCAATCCACACACAATCACTCTCACCCTCTAATCAATCCACACACACACACTCTCACCCTCTAATCAATCCACACACACACACTCTCACCCTCTAAGCAATCCACACACACACACACTCACCCTCTAATCAATCCACACACACACACTCTCACCCTCTAATCAATCCACACACACACACTCTCACCCTCTAATCAATCCACACACACACTCTCACCCTCTAATCAATCCACACACACACACACTCTCACCCTCTAATCAATCCACACACACACACTCTCACCCTCTAATCAATCCACACACACACACTCTCACCCTCTAATCAATCCACACACACACACTCTCACCCTCTATCAATCCACACACACACACTCTCACCTTCTAATCAATCCACACACACACACTCTCACCCTCTAATCAATCCACACACACACACTCTCACCTCTAATCAATCCACACACACACACTCTCACCCTCTAATCAATCCACACACACACACTCTCACCCCTCTAATCAATCCACACACACACACTCTCACCCTCTAATCAATCCACACACACACTCTCTCACCCTCTAATCAATCCACACACACACACTCTCACCCTCTAATCAATCCACACACACACACTCTCACCCCTCTAATCAATCCACACACACACACTCTCAACCCCTAATCAATCCACACACACACACTCTCACCCTCTAATCAATCCACACACACACACTCTCACCCTCTAATCAATCCACACACACACACTCTCACCCTCTAATCAATCCACACACAACACACTCTCACCCTCTAATCAATCCCACACACACACACTCTCACCCTCTAATCAATCCACACACACACACTCTCAACCTCAATCAATCCACACACACACACTCTCACCCTCTAATCAATCCACACACACACACTCTCACCATCTAATCAATCCACACACACACACACTCTCACCTCTAATCAATCCACACACACACACTCTCACCCTCTAATCAATCCACACACACACACTCTCACCCCCTAATCAATCCACACACACACACTCTCACCCTCTAATAAATCCACACACACACACTCTCACCCTTCTAATCAATCCACACACACACACTCTCACCTTCTAATCAATCCACACACACACACCTCTCACCTCTAATCAATCCACACACACACACTCTCACCGTCTAATCAATCACACACACACACTCTCACCCCCTAATCAATCCACACACACACACTCTCACCCTCTAATCAATCCACACACACACACTCTCACCCTCTAATCAATCCACGCACACACACTCTCAACCCCTAATCAATCCACACACACACACTCTCACCCTCTAATCAATCCACACACACACACTCTCACCCCTAATCAATCCACAACACATACACTCTCACCCCTAATCAATCCACACACACACACTCTCACCCTCTAATCAATCCACACACACACACTCTCACCCTCTAATCAATCCACACACACACTCTCTCACCCTCCTAATCCATCCACACACACACACTCTCACACCCTAATCAATCACACACAAACACTCTCACCCACTAATCAATCCACACACACACACTCTCACCCACTAATCAATCCACACACACACACTCTCTCCCTCTAATCAATCCAGACACACACACTCTCACCCACTAATAAATCCACACACACACACTCTCACCCTCTAATCAATCCACACACACACACTCTCACCCTCTAATCAATCCACACACACACACACTCACCCTCTAATCAATCACACACACACACTCTCACCCTCTAATCAATCCACACACACACACTCTCACCCTCTAATCAATCCACACACACACACTCTCACCCCCTAATCAATCCACACACACACACACTCACCCTCTAATCAATCCACACACACACACACTCTCACCCGCTAATCAATCCACACACACACACTCTCACCCGCTAATCAATCCACACACACACACTCTCACCCCCTAATCAATCCACACACACACACACTCACCCTCTAATCAATCCACACACACTCTACACTCTCACCCTCTAATCAATCCACACACACACACTCTCACCGCTCATATCTCCACACACACTCACTCTCACCCTCTAATCAATCCACACAACACACACTCTCACCCCTAATCAATCCACACACACACACACTCACCCTCTAATCATCCACACACACACACTCTCACCCTCTAATCAATCCACACACACACACTCTCACCCTCTAATCAATCCAAACACACACACTCTCACCCCCTAATCAATCCACACACACACACACTCTCACCCTCTAATCAATCCACACACACACACACTCACCTCTAATCAATCCACACACACACACACTCACCCTCTAATCAATCCACACACACACACTCTCACCCTCTAATCAATCCACACACACACACTCTCACCCTCTAATCAATCCACACACACACACTCTCACCCCCTAATCAATCACACACACACACTCTCACCCCCTAATCAATCCACACACACACACTCTCACCCTCTAATCAATCCACACACACACACTCTCACCCTCTAATCAATCCACACACAATCACACACTCCACCCGCTAACAATCCACACACACACACTCTCACCCTCTAATCAATCCACACACACACACTCTCACCCCCTAATCAATCAACACATCACACTCTCACCCCTAATCAATCCACACACACACACTCTCACCCTCTAATCAATCCACACACACACTCTCACCCTCTAATCAATCCACACACACACTCTCACCCGCTAATCATCCACACACACACACACACCTCTAATCAATCCACACACACACACACTCACCCTCTAATCAATCCACACACACACACTCTCACCCTCTAATCAATCCACACACACACACTCTCACCCCCTAATCAATCCACACACACACACTCTCACCCTCTAATCAATCCACACACACACACTCTCACCCTCTAATCAATCCACACACACAACACACACTCTCACCCCTAATCAATCCACACACACACACACTCTCACCCTCTAATCAATCCACACACACACACTCTCACCCTCTAATATGTCCACACACACACACTCTCACCCTCTAATCAATCCACACACACACACTCTCACCCTCTAATCAATCCACACACACACACTCTCACCCCCTAAATCAATCCACACACACTCACACTCTCACCCTCTAATCAATCCACACACACACACTCTCACACCCCCTAAATCAATCCACACACACACACTCTCACCCTCTAATCAATCCACACACACACACACTCTCACCCTCCTAATCAATCCACACACACACACTCTCACCCTCTAATCAATCCACACACACACACTCTCACCCCTCTAATCAATCCACACACACACACTCTCACCCTCTAATCAATCCACACACACACACTCTCACCCTCTAATCAATCCACACACACACACTCTCACCCTCTAATCAATCCACACACACACACTCTCACCCTCTAATCATCCACATACACACACTCTCACTCCCAAAATCAATCCACACACACACACTCTCACCCTCTAATCAATCCACACACACACACTCTCCACCCTCCTAATCAATCCACACACACACACTCTCACCCTCTAATCAATCCACACACACACACTCTCACCTCTAATCAATCCACACACACACACTCTCACCCCCAAAATCAATCCACACACACACACTCTCACCCTCTAATCAATCCACACACACACACTCTCACCCTCTAATCAATCCACACACACACACTCTCACCCTCTAATCAATCCACACAAACGCACACTCTCACCCTCTAATCAATCCACACACACACACTCTCACCCCCTAATCAATCCACACACACACACACTCTCACCCTCTAATCAATCCACACTCTATCACACACACTCTCACCCCTAATCAATCCACACACACACACTCTCACACTCTAATCAATCCACACTCACACACTCTCACCTCTAATCAATCCACACACACACACTCTCACCCTCTAATCAATCACACACACACACTCTCACCCCCTAATCAATCCACACACACACACTCTCACCCTCTAATCAATCCACACACACACACTCACCCTCTAATCAATCCACACACACACACACTCACCCTCTAATCAATCCACACACACACACTCTCACCCCCTAATCAATCCACACACACACACTCTCACCCTCTAATCAATCCACACACACACACTCTCACCCTCTAATCAATCACCACACACACACTCTCACCCTCTAATCAATCCACACACACACACTCTCACCCCCAAAATCAATCCACACACACACACTCTCACCCTCTAATCAATCCACACACACACACTCTCACCCCCAAAATCATCCACACACACACACTCTCACCCTCTAATCAATCCACACACACACACTCTCACCCTCTAATCAATCCACACACGCACACTCTCACCCTCTAATCAATCCACACACACACACTCTCACCCCCAAAATCAATCCACACACACACACTCTCACCCTCTAATCATTCCACACACACACACTCACCCTCTAATCAATCCACACACACACACTCTCACCCTCTAATCAATCCACACACACACACATCTCACCCTCTAATCAATCCACACACACACACTCTCACCCTCTAATCAATCCACACACACACACTCTCACCCTCTAATCAATCCACACACACACACTCTCACCCCCAAAATCAATCCACACACACACACTCTCACCCTCTAATCATTCCACACACCACACTCTCACCCTCTAATCAATCCACACACACACACTCTCACCCCCAAATCAATCCACACACATACACTCTCACCCTCTAATCAATCCACACACACACTCTCACCCTCTAATCAATCCACACACACACACTCTCACCCTCTAATCAATCCACACACACACACTCTCACCCTCTAATCAATCCACACACACACACTCTCACCCTCTAATATTCCACAACACACACACTCCTCACCCTCTAATCATCCACACACACACACTCTCACCCTCTAATCAATCCACACACACACACTCTCACCCTCTAATCAATCCACACACACACACTCTCACACCTCTAATCAATCCACACACACACACTCTCACCCTCTAATCAATCCACACACACACACTCTCACCCTCTAATCAATCCACACACACACACTCTCACCCCTAATCAATCCACACACACACACTCTCACCCTCTAATCAATCCACACACACACACTCTCACCCCTAATCAATCCACACACACACACTCACCCTCTAATCAATCCACACACACACACTCTCACCCTCTAATCAATCCACACACACACACTCTCACCCTCTAATCAATCCACACACACACACTCACCCCCTAATCAATCCACACACACACTCTCACCCTCTAATCAATCCACACACACACACTCTCACCCCCTAATCAATCCACACACACACACTCTCACCCTCTAATCAATCCACACACACACACTCGCACCCTCTAATCAATCCACACACACACACTCTCACCCTCTAATCATCCACACACACACACTCTGACCCTCTAATCATTCCCCACACACACCCTCTCACCCTCTAATCAATCCACTCACACACTCTCACCCTCTAATCAATCCACACACACACTGTCACCATCTAATCAATCCACACACACACACTCTCACCCTCTAATCAATCCACACACACACACTCTCACCCTCTAATCAATCCACACACACACACACTCTCACCCTCTAATCAATCCACACACACACTCTCACCCCTCTAATCAATCCACACACACACACACTCTCACCCTCTAATCAATCCACACACAACACACTCTCACCCCCTAATCAATCCACACACACCACACTCTCACCCCTAATCAATCCACACACACACTCTCACCCTCTAATCATCCACACACAACACTCTCACCCACTATCAATCCCACACCACACTCTCACCCTCTAATCATCCACACACACACACTCTCACCCCTCTAATCAATCCACACACACACACACTCACCTTCTAATCAATCCACACACACACACTCTCACCCTCTAATCAATCCACACACACACACTCTCACCTTCTAATCAATCCACACACACACACTCTCACCTTCTAATCAATCCACACACACACACTCTCACACTCTAATCAATCCACACACACACACTCTCACCGTCTAATCAATGCACACACACACACTCTCACCCTCTAATCAATCCACACAAACACACTCTCACCCTCTAATCAATCCACACACACACACTCTCACCTTCTAATCAATCCACACACACACACTCTCACCTTCTAATCAATCCACACACACACACTCTCACCTTCTAATCAATCCACACACACACACTCTCACCGTCTAATCAATCCACACACACACACTCTCACCCCCTAATCAATCCACACACACACACTCTCACCCTCTAATCAATCCACACACACACACTCTCACCCTCGAATCAATCCACGCACACACACTCTCAACCCCTAATCAATCCACACACACACACTCTCACCCTCTAATCAATCCACACACACACACTCTCAACCCCTAATCAATCCACACACACACACTCTCACCCTCTAATCAATCCACACACACACACTCTCACCCTCTAATCAATCCACACACACACACTCTCACCCTCTAATCAATCCACACACACACACTCTCACCCTCTAATCAATCCACACACACACACTCTCACCCTCTAATCAATCCACACACACACACTCTCAACCTCTAATCAATCCACACACACACACTCTCACCCTCTAATCAATCCACACACACACACTCTCACCATCTAATCAATCCACACACACACACTCTCACCCTCTAATCAATCCACACACACACACTCTCACCCTCTAATCAATCAACACACACACACTCTCACCCCCTAATCAATCCACACACACACACTCTCACCCTCTAATAAATCCACACACACACACTCTCACCCTCTAATCAATCCACACACATACACTCTCAACCCCTAATCAATCCACACACACACACTCTCACCCTCTAATCAATCCACACACACACACTCTCACCCTCTAATCAATCCACACACACACTCTCTCACCCCCTAATCCATCCACACACACACACTCTCACCCCCTAATCAATCCACACACAAACACTCTCACCCACTAATCAATCCACACACACACACTCTCACCCACTAATCAATCCACACACACACACTCTCTCCCTCTAATCAATCCACACACACACACTCTCACCCTCTAATCAATCCACACACACACACTCTCACCCTCTAATCAATCCACACACACACACTCTCACCATCTAATCAATCCACACACACACACTCTCACCCTCTAATCAATCCACACACACACTCTCACCCTCTAATCAATCCACACACACACTCTCACCCTCCAATCAATCCACACACAAACACTCTCACCCTCTAATCAATCCACACACACACACTCTCACCCTCTAATCAATCCACACACACACACTCTCACTCTCTAATCAATCCACACACACACACTCTCACCCTCTAATCAATCCACACACAAACACTCTCACCCACTAATCAATCCACACACACACACTCTCACCCTCTAATCAATCCACACACACACACTCTCACCCTCTAATCAATCCACACACACACACTCTCACCCTCTAATCAATCCACACACAAACACTCTCACCCACTAATCAATCCACACACACACACTCTCACCCTCTAATCAATCCACACACACACACTCTCACCCTCTAATCAATCCACACACACACACTCTCACCCTCTAATCAATCCACACACACACACTCTCACCCTCTAATCAATCCACACACACACACTCTCACCCCCTAATCAATCCACACACACACACTCAGCCTCTAATCAATCCACACACAAACACTCTCACCCTCTAATCAATCCACACACACACACTCAGCCTCTAATCAATCCACACACACACACTCTCACCCTCTAATCATTCCACACACACACACTCTCACCCTCTAATCAATCCACACACACACACTCAGCCTCTAATCAATCCACACACACACACTCTCACCCTCTAATCAATCCACACGCACACACTCTCACCCCTCTAATCAATCCACACACACACACTCTCACCCTCTAATCAATCCACACACACACACTCTCACCCTCTAATCAATCCACACACACACACTCTCACCCCCAAAATCAATCCACACACACACACTCTCACCCTCTAATCAATCCACACACACACACTCTCACCCCCAAAATCAATCCACACACACACACTCTCACCCTCTAATCAATCCACACACACACACTCTCACCCTCTAATCAATCCACACCCACACACTCTCACCCTCTAATCAATCCACACACACACACACTCACCCCCAAATCAATCCACACACACACACTCTCACCCCCAAAATCAATCCACACACATACACTCTCACCCTCTAATCATTCCACACACACACACTCTCACCATCTAATCAATCCACACACACACACTCTCACCCTCTAATCAATCCACACACACACACTCTCACCATCTAATCAATCCACACACACACTCTCACCCTCTAATCAATCCACACACACACACTCTCACCCTCTAATCAATCCACACACACACACTCTCACCCTCTAATCAATCCACACACACACACTCTCACACTCTAATCAATCCACACACACACACTCTCACCCTCTGATCAATCCACACACACACACTCTCACCCTCTAATCAATCAACACACACACACTCTCACCCCCAAAATCAATCCACACCCACACACTCTAACCCTCTAATCAATCCACACAAACACACTCTCACACCCAAAATCAATCCACACACACACACTCTCACCCCCAAAATCAATCCACACACACACACTCTCACCCTCTAATCAATCCACACACACACACTCTCACCCTCTAATCAATCCACACACACACACTCTCACCCTCTAATCAATCCACACACACACACTCTCACCCCCAAAATCAATCCACACACACACACTCTCACCCTCTAATCATTCCACACACACACACTCTCACCTTCTAATCAATCCACACACACACACTCTCACCCTCTAATCAATCCACACACACACACACTCTCACCCTCTAATCAATCCACACACACACACTCGCACCCTCTAATCAATCCACACACACACACTCTCACCCTCTAATCAATCCACACACACACACTCTCACCCTCTAATCAATCCACACACACACTCTCACCCTCTAATCAATCCACACACACCCACTCTCACCTTCTAATCAATCCACACACACACACTCTCACCCTCTAATCAATCCACACACACACACTCTCACCCTCTAATCATTCCACACACACACACTCTCACCATCTAATCAATCCACACACACACACTCTCACCCTCTAATCAATCAACACACACACACTCTCACCTTCTAATCAATCCACACACACACACTCTCACCCTCTAATCAATCCACACACACACACTCTCACCCTCTAATCAATCCACACACACCCACTCTCACCTTCTAATCAATCCACACACACACACTCTCACCTTCTAATCAATCCACACACACACACTCTCACCCTCTAATCAATCCACACACACACACTCTCACCCTCTAATCAATCCACACACACACACACTCTCACCATCTAATCAATCCACACACACACAATCTCACCCTCTAATCAATCCACACACACACACTCTCACCCTCTAAAAATCCACACACACACACTCTCACCCTCTAATCAATCCACACACACACACTCTCACCCTCTAATCAATCCACACACACACACTCTCACCCTCTAATCAATGCACACACACACACTCTCACCCTCTTATCAATCCACACACACACACTCTCACCCTCTAATCAATCCACACACACACACTCTCACCCCCTAATCAATCCACACACACACACTCTCATCCTCTAATCAATCCACACACACACACTCTCACCCTCTAATCAATCCACACACACACACTCTCACCCACTAATCAAGCCACACACACACACTCTCACCCCCTAATCAATCCACACACACACACTCTCACCCCCTAATCAATCCACACACACACACACTCTCACCCACTAATCAATCCACACACACACACACTCACCCTCTAATCAATCCACACACAAACACTCTCACCCTCTAATCAATCCACACACACACACTCTCACCCTCTAATCAATCCACACACAAACACTCTCACCCACTAATCAATCCACACACACACACACTCACCCTCTAATCAATCCACACACACACACACTCACCCCCTAATCGATCCACACACACACACTCTCACCCTTTAATCAATCCAAACACACACACTCAGCCTCTAATCAATCCACACACACACTCTCACCCTCTAATCATTCCACACACACACACTCTCACCCTCTAATCATTCCACACACACACACTCTCACCCTCTCATCAATCCACACTCACACTCTCACCCTCTAGTCAATCCACACACACACAGTCTCACCCTCTAATCAATCCACACACACACACTCTCACTCTCTAATCATTCCACACACACACACTCTCACCCTCTAATCAATCCACACACACACACTCTCACCCTCTAATCAATCCACACACACACACTCTCACCCTCTAATCAATCCACACACACACACTCTCACCCTCTAATCAATCCACACACACACTCTCACCATCTAATCAATCCACACACACACAGTCTCACCCTCTAATCAATCCACACACACACACTCTCACCCTCTAATCATTCCACACACACACACTCTCACCCTCTAATCAATCCACACACACACACTCTCACCCCCAAAATCAATCCACACACACACACTCTCACCCTCTAATCAATCCACACACACACACTCTCACCCTCTAATCAATCCACACACACACACTCTCACCCTCTAATCAATCCACACACACACACACTCTCACCCTCTAATCAATCCACATACACACTCTCACCCTCTAATCATTCCACACACACACACACTCAGCCTCTAATCAATCCACACACACACACTCTCACCCTCTAATCAATCCACATACACACACTCTCACCCTCTAATCAATCCACACACACACACTCACCCTCTAATCAATCCACACACACACACTCACCCTCTAATCAATCCACACACACACACTCAGCCTCTAATCAATCCACACACACTCTCAGCGTCTAATCAATGCGCACACACACTCTCACCCTCTAATCAATCCACATACACACTCTCACCCTCTAATCATTCCACACACACACACACACTCACCCCCTAATCAATCCACACACACACACTCTCACCCCCTAATCAATCCACACACACACACTCAGCCTCTAATCAATCCACACACACACTCTCAGCGTCTAATCAATCCACACACACACACTCTCACCCCCTAATCAATCCACACACACACACTCAGCCTCTAATCAATCCACACACACACTCTCAGCGTCTAATCAATCCACACACACACACTCTCACCCTCTAATCAATCCACACACACATACGCTCACCCTCTAATCAATCCACATACACACTCTCACCCTCTAATCATTCCACACACACACACACTCACCCCCTAATCAATCCACACACACACACTCTCACCCCCTAATCAATCCACACACACACACTCTCACCCTCTAATCAATCCACACACACACACTCTCACCCTCTAATCAATCCACACACACACACTCTCACCCTCTAATCAATCCACACACACACACTCTCACCCTCTAATCAATCCACACACACACACGCTCACCCTCTAATCAATCCACATACACACTCTCACCCTCTAATCATTCCACACACACACACACTCACCCTCTAATCAATCCACACACACACACTCTCACCTTCTAATCAATCCACACACACACACTCTCACCTTCTAATCAATCCACACACACACACTCTCACCCTCTAATCAATCCACACACACACACTCTCACCCTCTAATCAATCCACACACACACACACTCTCACCATCTAATCAATCCACACACACACAATCTCACCCTCTAATCAATCCACACACACACACTCTCACCCTCTAAAAATCCACACACACACACTCTCACCCTCTAATCAATCCACACACACACACTCTCACCCTCTAATCAATCCACACACACACACTCTCACCCTCTAATCAATGCACACACACACACTCTCACCCTCTAATCAATCCACACACACACACTCTCACCCTCTAATCAATCCACACACACACACTCTCACCCCCTAATCAATCCACACACACACACTCTCACCCTCTAATCAATCCACACACACACACTCTCACCCACTAATCAAGCCACACACACACACTCTCACCCCCTAATCAATCCACACACACACACTCTCACCCCCTAATCAATCCACACACACACACACTCTCACCCACTAATCAATCCACACACACACACTCTCACCCTCTAATCAATCCACACACAAACACTCTCACCCTCTAATCAATCCACACACACACACTCTCACCCTCTAATCAATCCACACACAAACACTCTCACCCACTAATCAATCCACACACACACACACTCACCCTCTAATCAATCCACACACACGCACACTCACCCCCTAATCGATCCACACACACACACTCTCACCCTTTAATCAATCCAAACACACACACTCAGCCTCTAATCAATCCACACACACACTCTCACCCTCTAATCATTCCACACACACACACTCTCACCCTCTAATCATTCCACACACACACACTCTCACCCTCTCATCAATCCACACACACACTCTCACCCTCTAGTCAATCCACACACACACAGTCTCACCCTCTAATCAATCCACACACACACACTCTCACTCTCTAATCATTCCACACACACACACTCTCACCCTCTAATCAAT